>NW_027288611.1:0-143230 GCF_037038585.1 Patagioenas fasciata
CTAACCCCAAATCTAAACCTAACCCCAAATCTAAACCTAAAATCTAAACCTAACCCCAAATCTAAACCTAACCCCAAATCTAAACCTAAAATCTAAACCTAACCCCAAATCTAAACCTAAAATCTAAACCTAACCCCAAATCTAAACCTAACCCCAAATCTAAACCTAAAATCTAAACCTAACCCCAAATCTAAACCTAAAATCTAAACCTAACCCCAAATCTAAACCTAACCCCAAATCTAAACCTAAAATCTAAACCTAACCCCAAATCTAACCCTAAAATCTAAACCTAACCCCAAATCTAAACCTAAAATCTAAACCTAACCACAAATCTAAACCTAACCCCAAATCTAAACCTAAAATCTAAACCTAACCCCAAATCTAAACCTAAAATCTAAACCTAACCCCAAATCTAAACCTAACCCCAAATCTAAACCTAAAATCTGAACCTAACCCCAAATCTAAACCTAAAATCTAAACCTAACCCCAAATCTAAACCTAACCCCAAATCTAAACCTAAAATCTAAACCTAACCCCAAATCTAAACCTAAAATCTAAACCTAACCCCAAATCTAAACCTAACCCCAAATCTAAACCTAAAATCTAAACCTAACCCCAAATCTAAACCTAAAATCTAAACCTAACCCCAAATCTAAACCTAAAATCTAAACCTAACCCCAAATCTAACCCTAAAATCTAAACCTAACCCCAAATCTAAACCTAACCCCAAATCTAAACCTAAAATCTAAACCTAACCCCAAATCTAAACCTAACCCCAAATCTAAACCTAAAATCTAAACCTAAACCGAAATCTAACCCTAAAATCTAAACCTAACCCCAAATCAAAACCTAACCCCAAATCTAAACCTAACCCCAAATCTAAACCTAAAATCTAAACCTAACCCCAAATCTAAACCTAACCCCAAATCTAAACCTAAAATCTAAACCTAAACCGAAATCTAACCCTAAAATCTAAACCTAACCCCAAATCTAAACCTAACCCCAAATCTAAACCTAAAATCTAAACCTAACCCCAAATCTAAACCTAAAATCTAAACCTAACCCCAAGTCTAAACCTAACCCCAAATCTAAACCTAAAATCTAAACCTTACCCCAAATCTAAACCCAAATCTAAACCTAACCCCAAATCTAAACCTAAAATCTAAACCTAAAATCTAAACCTAACCCCAAATCTAAACCTAAAATCTAAACCTAACCCCAAATCTAAACCTAACCCCAAATCTAAACCTAAAATCTAAACCTACCCCAAATCTAAACCTAAAATCTAAACCTAACCCCAAATCTAAACCTAACCCCAAATCTAAACCTAAAATCTAAACCTAACCCCAAATCTAAACCTAACCCCAAATCTAAACCTAAAATCTAAACCTAACCCCAAATCTAAACCTAACCCCAAATCTAAACCTAAAATCTAAACCTAACCCCAAATCTAAACCTAACCCCATATCTAAACCTAAAATCTAAACCTAACCCCAAATCTAAACCTAAAATCTAAACCTAACCCCAAATCTAAACCTAACCCCAAATCTAAACCTTAAATCTAAACCTAACCCCAAATCTAAACCTAAAATCTAAACCTAACCCCAAATCTAAACCTAACCCCAAATCTAAACCTAAAATCTAAACCTAACCCCAAATCTAAACCTAAAATCTAAACCTAACCCCAAATCTAAACCTAACCCCAAATCTAAACCTAAAATCTAAACCTAACCCCAAATCTAAACCTAAAATCTAAACCTAACCCCAAATCTAAACCTAAAATCTAAACCTAACCCCAAATCTAAACCTAAAATCTAAACCTAACCCCAAATCTAAACCTAACCCCAAATCTAAACCTAAAATCTAAACCTAACCCCAAATCTAAACCTAAAATCTAAACCTAACCCCAAATCTAAACCTAACCCCAAATCTAACCCTAAAATCTAAACCTAACCCCAAATCTAACCCTAAAATCTAAACCTAACCCCAAATCTAAACCTAACCCCAAATCTAAACCTAAAATCTAAACCTAACCCCAAATCTAACCCTAAAATCTAAACCTAACCCCAAATCTAAACCTAAAATCTAAACCTAACCCCAATTCTAAACCTAACCCCAAATCTAAACCTAAAATCTAAACCTAAAATCTAAACCTAACACCGAATCTAAACCTAAAATCTAAACCTAACCCCAAATCTAAACCTAACCCCAAATCTAAACCTAAAATCTAAACCTAACCCCAAATCTAAACCTTACCCCAAATATAAACCTAAAATTTAAACCTAACCCCAAATCTAAACCTAAAATCTAAACCTAACCCCAAATCTAAACCTAAAATCTAAACCTAAAATCTAAACCTAACCCCAAATCTAAACCTAAAATCTAAACCTAAAATCTAAACCTAACCCCAAATCTAAACCTAAAATCTAAACCTAACCCCAAATCTAAACCTAACCCCAAATCTAAACCTAAAATCTAAACCTAACCCCAAATCTAAACCTAACCCCATATCTAAACCTAAAATCTAAACCTAACCCCAAATCTAAACCTAAAATCTAAACCTAACCCCAAATCTAAACCTAACCCCAAATCTAAACCTAAAATCTAAACCTAACCCCAAATCTAAACCTAACCCCATATCTAAACCTAAAATCTAAACCTAACCCCAAATCTAAACCTAAAATCTAAACCTAACCCCAAATCTAAACCTTACCCCAAATCTAAACCTAAAATCTAAACCTTACCCCAAATATAAACCTAAAATCTAAACCTAACCCCAAATCTAAACCTAAAATCTAAACCTAACCCCAAATCTAAACCTAACCCCAAATCTAAACCTGAAATCTAAACCTAACCCCAAATCTAAACCTTACCCCAAATCTAAACCTAAAATCTAAACCTAACCCCAAATCTAAACCTAAAATCTAAACCTAACCCCAAATCTAAACCTAAAATCTAAACCTAACCCCAAATCTAAACCTAAAATCTAAACCTAACCCCAAATCTAAACCTAACCCCAAATCTAAACCTAAAATCTAAACCTAACCCCAAATCTAAACCTAAAATCTAAACCTAACCCCAAATCTAAACCTAACCCCAAATCTAAACCTAAAATGTAAACCTAAACCGAAATCTAACCCTAAAATCTAAACCTAACCCCAAATCTAAACCTAAAATCTAAACCTAACCCCAAATCTAAACCTAAAATCTAAACCTAACCCCAAGTCTAAACCTAACCCCAAATCTAAACCTAAAATCTAAACCTAACCCCAAATCTAAACCTAAAATCTAAACCTAACCCCAAATCTAAACCTAACCCCAAATCTAAACCTAAAATCTAAACCTAACCCCAAATCTAAACCTAAAATCTAAACCTAACCCCAAATCTAAACCTAACCCCAAATCTAAACCTAAAATCTAAACCTAACCCCAAATCTAAACCTAACCCCAAATCTAAACCTAACCCCAAATCTAAACCTAAAATCTAAACCTAACCCCAAATCTAAACCTTACCCCAAATCTAAACCTAAAATCTAAACCTAACCCCAAATCTAAACCTAACCCCAAATCTAAACCTAACCCCAAATCTAAACCTAAAATCTAAACCTAACCCCAAATCTAAACCTAACCCCAAATCTAAACCTAAAATCTAAACCTAACCCCAAATCTAAACCTAAAATCTAAACCTAACCCCAAATCTAAACCTAACCCCAAATCTAAACCTAAAATCTAAACCTAACCCCAAATCTAAACCTAAAATCTAAACCTAACCCCAAATCTAAACCTAACCCCAAATCTAAACCTAAAATCTAAACCTAACCCCAAATCTAAACCTAACCCCAAATCTAAACCTAAAATCTAAACCTAACCCCAAATCTAAACCTAACCCCAAATCTAAACCTAAAATCTAAACCTAACCCCAAATCTAAACCTTACCCCAAATCTAAACCTAAAATCTAAACCTAACCCCAAATCTAAACCTTACCCCAAATCTAAACCTAAAATCTAAACCTAACCCCAAATCTAAACCTAAAATCTAAACCTAACCCCAAATCTAAACCTAACCCCAAATCTAAACCTAAAATCTAAACCTAACCCCAAATCTAACCCTAAAATCTAAACCTAACCCCAAATCTAAACCTAAAATCTAAACCTAACCCCAAATCTAAACCTAACCCCAAATCTAAACCTAAAATCTAAACCTAACCCCAAATCTAACCCTAAAATCTAAACCTAACCCCAAATCTAAACCTAAAATCTAAACCTAACCCCAAATCTAAACCTAACCCCAAATCTAAACCTAAAATCTAAACCTAAAATCTAAACCTAACACCGAATCTAAACCTAAAATCTAAACCTAACCCCAAATCTAAACCTAACCCCAAATATAAACCTAAAATCTAAACCTAACCCCAAATTAAAACCTAAAATATAAACCTAACCCCAAATCTAAACCTTACCCCAAATCTAAACCTAAAATCTAAACCTAACCCCAAATCTAAACCTAAAATCTAAACCTAACCCCAAATCTAAACCTAACCCCAAATATAAACCTAAAATCTAAACCTAACCCCAAATTAAAACCTAAAATCTAAACCTAACCCCAAATCTAAACCTTACCCCAAATCTAAACCTAAAATCTAAACCTAACCCCAAATCTAAACCTAAAATCTAAACCTAAAATCTAAACCTAACCCCAAATCTAAACCTAAAATCTAAACCTAACCCCAAATCTAAACCTAACCCCAAATCTAAACCTAAAATCTAAACCTAACCCCAAATCTAAACCTAACCCCATATCTAAACCTAAAATCTAAACCTAACCCCAAATCTAAACCTAAAATCTAAACCTAACCCCAAATCTAAACCTAACCCCAAATCTAAACCTAAAATCTAAACCTAACCCCAAATCTAAACCTAACCCCAAATCTAAACCTAAAATCTAAACCTAACCCCAAATCTAAACCTAACCCCATATCTAAACCTAAAATCTAAACCTAACCCCAAATCTAAACCTAAAATCTAAACCTAACCCCAAATCTAAACCTAACCCCAAATCTAAACCTAAAATCTAAACCTAACCCCAAATCTAAACCTAACCCCAAATCTAAACCTAAAATCTAAACCTAACCCCAAATCTAAACCTTACCCCAAATCTAAACCTAAAATCTAAACCTAACCCCAAATCTAAACCTAACCCCAAATCTAAACCTAAAATCTAAACCTAACCCCAAATTTAAACCTAAAATCTAAACCTAACCCCAAATCTAAACCTAAAATCTAAACCTAACCCCAAATCTAAACCTAACCCCAAATCTAAACCTAAAATCTAAACCTAACCCCAAATCTAAACCTAAAATCTAAACCTAACCCCAAGTCTAAACCTAACCCCAAATCTAAACCTAAAATCTGAACCTAACCCCAAATCCAAACCTAAAATCTAAACCTAACACCAAATCTAAACCTAACCCCAAATCTAAACCTAAAATCTGAACCTAACCCCAAATCTAAACCTAAAATCTAAACCTAACCCCAAATCTAAACCTAACCCCAAATCTAAACCTAAAATCTAAACCTAACCCCAAATCTAAACCTAAAATCTAAACCTAACCCCAAATCTAAACCTAACCCCAAATCTAAACCTAAAATCTAAACCTAACCCCAAATCTAAACCTAAAATCTAAACCTAACCCCAAATCTAAACCTAACCCCAAATCTAAACCTAAAATCTAAACCTAACCCCAAATCTAACCCTAAAATCTAAACCTAACCCCAAATCTAAACCTAAAATCTAAACCTAACCCCAAATCTAAACCTAAAATCTAAACCTAACCCCAAATCTAAACCTAACCCCAAATCTAAACCTAAAATCTAAACCTAACCCCAAATCTAAACCTAACCCCAAATCTAAACCTAAAATCTGAACCTAACCCCAAATCTAAACCTAAAATCTAAACCTAACCCCAAATCTAAACCTAACCCCAAATCTAAACCTAAAATCTAAACCTAACCCCAAATCTAAACCTAAAATCTAAACCTAACCCCAAATCTAAACCTAACCCCAAATCTAAACCTAAAATCTAAACCTAACCCCAAATCTAACCCTAAAATCTAAACCTAACCCCAAATCTAAACCTAAAATCTAAACCTAACCCCAAATCTAAACCTAACCCCAAATCTAAACCTAAAATCTAAACCTAACCCCAAATCTAAACCTAAAATCTAAACCTAACCCCAAATCTAAACCTAACCCCAAATCTAAACCTAAAATCTAAACCTAAACCGAAATCTAACACTAAAATCTAAACCTAACCCCAAATCTAAACCTAACCCCAAATCTAAACCTAAAATCTAAACCTAACCCCAAATCTAAACCTAAAATCTAAACCTAACCCCAAGTTTAAACCTAACCCCAAATCTAAACCTAAAATCTAAACCTTACCCCAAATCTAAACCTAAAATCTAAACCTAACCCCAAATCTAAACCTAAAATCTAAACCTAAAATCTAAACCTAACCCCAAATCTAAACCTAAAATCTAAACCTAACCCCAAATCTAAACCTAACCCCAAATCTAAACCTAAAATCTAAACCTACCCCAAATCTAAACCTAAAATCTAAACCTAACCCCAAATCTAAACCTAACCCCAAATCTAAACCTAAAATCTAAACCTAACCCCAAATCTAAACCTAACCCCAAATCTAAACCTAAAATCTAAACCTAACCCCAAATCTAAACCTAACCCCAAATCTAAACCTAAAATCTAAACCTAACCCCAAATCTAAACCTAACCCCATATCTAAACCTAAAATCTAAACCTAACCCCAAATCTAAACCTAAAATCTAAACCTAACCCCAAATCTAAACCTAACCCCAAATCTAAACCTTAAATCTAAACCTAACCCCAAATCTAAACCTAAAATCTAAACCTAACCCCAAATCTAAACCTAACCCCAAATCTAAACCTAAAATCTAAACCTAACCCCAAATCTAAACCTAACCCCAAATCTAAACGTAAAATCTAAACCTAACCCCAAATCTAAACCTAAAATCTAAACCTAACCCCAAATCTAAACCTAAAATCTAAACCTAACCCCAAATCTAAACCTAACCCCAAATCTAAACCTTAAATCTAAACCTAACCCCAAATCTAAACCTAAAATCTAAACCTAACCCCAAATCTAAACCTAAAATCTAAACCTAACCCCAAATCTAAACCTAACCCCAAATCTAAACCTAAAATCTAAACCTAACCCCAAATCTAAACCTAACCCCAAATCTAAACGTAAAATCTAAACCTAACCCCAAATCTAAACCTAACCCCAAATCTAAACCTAAAATCTAAACCTAACCCCAAATCTAAACCTTACCCCAAATCTAAACCTAAAATCTAAACCTAACCCCAAATCTAAACCTAAAATCTAAACCTAACCCCAAATCTAAACCTAAAATCTAAACCTAACCCCAAATCTAAACCTAACCCCAAATCTAAACCTTAAATCTAAACCTAACCCCAAATCTAAACCTAAAATCTAAACCTAACCCCAAATCTAAACCTAACCCCAAATCTAAACCTAAAATCTAAACCTAACCCCAAATCTAAACCTAAAATCTAAACCTAACCCCAAATCTAAACCTAACCCCAAATCTAAACCTAAAATCTAAACCTAACCCCAAATCTAAACCTAAAATCTAAACCTAACCCCAAATCTAAACCTAACCCCAAATCTAAACCTAAAATCTAAACCTAACCCCAAATCTAAACCTAACCCCAAATCTAAACCTAAAATCTAAACCTAACCCCAAATCTAAACCTAACCCCAAATCTAAACCTAAAATCTAAACCTAACCCCAAATCTAAACCTTACCCCAAATCTAAACCTAAAATCTAAACCTAACCCCAAATCTAAACCTTACCCCAAATCTAAACCTAAAATCTAAACCTAACCCCAAATCTAAACCTAAAATCTAAACCTAACCCCAAATCTAAACCTAACCCCAAATCTAAACCTAAAATCTAAACCTAACCCCAAATCTAACCCTAAAATCTAAACCTAACCCCAAATCTAAACCTAAAATCTAAACCTAACCCCAAATCTAAACCTAACCCCAAATCTAAACCTAAAATCTAAACCTAAAATCTAAACCTAACACCGAATCTAAACCTAAAATCTAAACCTAACCCCAAATCTAAACCTAACCCCAAATCTAACCCTAAAATCTAAACCTAACCCCAAATTAAAACCTAAAATATAAACCTAACCCCAAATCTAAACCTGACCCCAAATCTAAACCTAAAATCTAAACCTAACCCCAAATCTAAACCTAAAATCTAAACCTAACCCCAAATCTAAACCTAACCCCAAATATAAACCTAAAATCTAAACCTAACCCCAAATTAAAACCTAAAATCTAAACCTAACCCCAAATCTAAACCTTACCCCAAATCTAAACCTAAAATCTAAACCTAACCCCAAATCTAAACCTAAAATCTAAACCTAAAATCTAAACCTAACCCCAAATCTAAACCTAAAATCTAAACCTAACCCCAAATCTAAACCTAACCCCAAATCTAAACCTAAAATCTAAACCTAACCCCAAATCTAAACCTAACCCCATATCTAAACCTAAAATCTAAACCTAACCCCAAATCTAAACCTAAAATCTAAACCTAACCCCAAATCTAAACCTAACCCCAAATCTAAACCTAAAATCTAAACCTAACCCCAAATCTAAACCTAACCCCAAATCTAAACCTAAAATCTAAACCTAACCCCAAATCTAAACCTAACCCCATATCTAAACCTAAAATCTAAACCTAACCCCAAATCTAAACCTAAAATCTAAACCTAACCCCAAATCTAAACCTAACCCCAAATCTAAACCTAAAATCTAAACCTAACCCCAAATCTAAACCTAACCCCAAATCTAAACCTAAAATCTAAACCTAACCCCAAATCTAAACCTTACCCCAAATCTAAACCTAAAATCTAAACCTAACCCCAAATCTAAACCTAACCCCAAATCTAAACCTAAAATCTAAACCTAACCCCAAATTTAAACCTAAAATCTAAACCTAACCCCAAATCTAAACCTAAAATCTAAACCTAACCCCAAATCTAAACCTAACCCCAAATCTAAACCTAAAATCTAAACCTAACCCCAAATCTAAACCTAAAATCTAAACCTAACCCCAAGTCTAAACCTAACCCCAAATCTAAACCTAAAATCTGAACCTAACCCCAAATCCAAACCTAAAATCTAAACCTAACACCAAATCTAAACCTAACCCCAAATCTAAACCTAAAATCTGAACCTAACCCCAAATCTAAACCTAAAATCTAAACCTAACCCCAAATCTAAACCTAACCCCAAATCTAAACCTAAAATCTAAACCTAACCCCAAATCTAAACCTAAAATCTAAACCTAACCCCAAATCTAAACCTAACCCCAAATCTAAACCTAAAATCTAAACCTAACCCCAAATCTAAACCTAAAATCTAAACCTAACCCCAAATCTAAACCTAACCCCAAATCTAAACCTAAAATCTAAACCTAACCCCAAATCTAACCCTAAAATCTAAACCTAACCCCAAATCTAAACCTAAAATCTAAACCTAACCCCAAATCTAAACCTAATCCCAAATCTAAACCTAAAATCTAAACCTAACCCCAAATCTAAACCTAAAATCTAAACCTAACCCCAAATCTAAACCTAACCCCAAATCTAAACCTAAAATCTGAACCTAACCCCAAATCTAAACCTAAAATCTAAACCTAACCCCAAATCTAAACCTAACCCCAAATCTAAACCTAAAATCTAAACCTAACCCCAAATCTAAACCTAAAATCTAAACCTAACCCCAAATCTAAACCTAACCCCAAATCTAAACCTAAAATCTAAACCTAACCCCAAATCTAACCCTAAAATCTAAACCTAACCCCAAATCTAAACCTAAAATCTAAACCTAACCCCAAATCTAAACCTAACCCCAAATCTAAACCTAAAATCTAAACCTAACCCCAAATCTAAACCTAAAATCTAAACCTAACCCCAAATCTAAACCTAACCCCAAATCTAAACCTAAAATCTAAACCTAACCCCAAATCTAAACCTAAAATCTAAACCTAACCCCAAATCTAAACCTAACCCCAAATCTAAACCTAAAATCTAAACCTAACCCCAAATCTAAACCTAACCCCATATCTAAACCTAAAATCTAAACCTAACCCCAAATCTAAACCTAAAATCTAAACCTAACCCCAAATCTAAACCTAACCCCAAATCTAAACCTAAAATCTAAACCTAACCCCAAATCTAAACCTTACCCCAAATATAAACCTAAAATCTAAACCTTACCCCAAATATAAACCTAAAATCTAAACCTAACCCCAAATCTAAACCTAAAATCTAAACCTAACCCCAAATCTAAACCTAACCCCAAATCTAAACCTAAAATCTAAACCTAACCCCAAATCTAAACCTAAAATCTAAACCTAACCCCAAATCTAAACCTAAAATCTAAACCTAACCCCAAATCTAAACCTAACCCCAAATCTAAACCTAAAATCTAAACCTAACCCCAAATCTAAACCTAAAATCTAAACCTAACCCCAAATCTAAACCTAACCCCAAATCTAAACCTAAAATCTAAACCTAACCCCAAATCTAAACCTAACCCCAAATCTAAACCTAAAATCTAAACCTAACCCCAAATCTAAACCTAAAATCTAAACCTAACCCCAAATCTAAACCTAACCCCAAATCTAAACCTAAAATCTAAACCTAACCCCAAATCTAAACCTAAAATCTAAACCTAACCCCAAATCTAAACCTAACCCCAAATCTAAACCTAAAATCTAAACCTAACCCCAAATCTAACCCTAAAATCTAAACCTAACCCCAAATCTAAACCTAAAATCTAAACCTAACCACAAATCTAAACCTAACCCCAAATCTAAACCTAAAATCTAAACCTAACCCCAAATCTAAACCTAAAATCTAAACCTAACCCCAAATCTAAACCTAACCCCAAATCTAAACCTAAAATCTGAACCTAACCCCAAATCTAAACCTAAAATCTAAACCTAACCCCAAATCTAAACCTAACCCCAAATCTAAACCTAAAATCTAAACCTAACCCCAAATCTAAACCTAAAATCTAAACCTAACCCCAAATCTAAACCTAACCCCAAATCTAAACCTAAAATCTAAACCTAACCCCAAATCTAAACCTAAAATCTAAACCTAACCCCAAATCTAAACCTAAAATCTAAACCTAACCCCAAATCTAAACCTAACCCCAAATCTAAACCTAAAATCTAAACCTAACCCCAAATCTAACCCTAAAATCTAAACCTAACCCCAAATCTAAACCTAACCCCAAATCTAAACCTAAAATCTAAACCTAACCCCAAATCTAAACCTAACCCCAAATCTAAACCTAAAATCTAAACCTAAACCGAAATCTAACCCTAAAATCTAAACCTAACCCCAAATCTAAACCTAACCCCAAATCTAAACCTAAAATCTAAACCTAACCCCAAATCTAAACCTAAAATCTAAACCTAACCCCAAGTCTAAACCTAACCCCAAATCTAAACCTAAAATCTAAACCTTACCCCAAATCTAAACCCAAATCTAAACCTAACCCCAAATCTAAACCTAAAATCTAAACCTAAAATCTAAACCTAACCCCAAATCTAAACCTAAAATCTAAACCTAACCCCAAATCTAAACCTAACCCCAAATCTAAACCTAAAATCTAAACCTACCCCAAATCTAAACCTAAAATCTAAACCTAACCCCAAATCTAAACCTAACCCCAAATCTAAACCTAAAATCTAAACCTAACCCCAAATCTAAACCTAACCCCAAATCTAAACCTAAAATCTAAACCTAACCCCAAATCTAAACCTAACCCCAAATCTAAACCTAAAATCTAAACCTAACCCCAAATCTAAACCTAACCCCATATCTAAACCTAAAATCTAAACCTAACCCCAAATCTAAACCTAAAATCTAAACCTAACCCCAAATCTAAACCTAACCTCAAATCTAAACCTTAAATCTAAACCTAACCCCAAATCTAAACCTAAAATCTAAACCTAACCCCAAATCTAAACCTAACCCCAAATCTAAGCCTAAAATCTAAACCTAACCCCAAATCTAAACCTAAAATCTAAACCTAACCCCAAATCTAAACCTAACCCCAAATCTAAACCTAAAATCTAAACCTAACCCCAAATCTAAACCTAAAATCTAAACCTAACCCCAAATCTAAACCTAAAATCTAAACCTAACCCCAAATCTAAACCTAAAATCTAAACCTAACCCCAAATCTAAACCTAACCCCAAATCTAAACCTAAAATCTAAACCTAACCCCAAATCTAAACCTAAAATCTAAACCTAACCCCAAATCTAAACCTAACCCCAAATCTAACCCTAAAATCTAAACCTAACCCCAAATCTAACTCTAAAATCTAAACCTAACCCCAAATCTAAACCTAACCCCAAATCTAAACCTAAAATCTAAACCTAACCCCAAATCTAACCCTAAAATCTAAACCTAACCCCAAATCTAAACCTAAAATCTAAACCTAACCCCAATTCTAAACCTAACCCCAAATCTAAACCTAAAATCTAAACCTAAAATCTAAACGTAACACCGAATCTAAACCTAAAATCTAAACCTAACCCCAAGTCTAAACCTAACCCCAAATCTAAACCTAAAATCTAAACCTAACCCCAAATCTAAACCTTACGCCAAATATAAACCTAAAATTTAAACCTAACCCCAAATCTAAACCTAAAATCTAAACCTAACCCCAAATCTAAACCTAAAATCTAAACCTAAAATCTAAACCTAACCCCAAATCTAAACCTAAAATCTAAACCTAACCCCAAATCTAAACCTAACCCCAAATCTAAACCTAAAATCTAAACCTAACCCCAAATCTAAACCTAACCCCATATCTAAACCTAAAATCTAAACCTAACCCCAAATCTAAACCTAAAATCTAAACCTAACCCCAAATCTAAACCTAACCCCAAATCTAAACCTAAAATCTAAACCTAACCCCAAATCTAAACCTAACCCCAAATCTAAACCTAAAATCTAAACCTAACCCCAAATCTAAACCTAACCCCATATCTAAACCTAAAATCTAAACCTAACCCCAAATCTAAACCTAAAATCTAAACCTAACCCCAAATCTAAACCTTACCCCAAATATAAACCTAAAATCTAAACCTTACCCCAAATATAAACCTAAAATCTAAACCTAACCCCAAATCTAAACCTAAAATCTAAACCTAACCCCAAATCTAAACCTAACCCCAAATCTAAACCTGAAATCTAAACCTAACCCCAAATCTAAACCTTACCCCAAATCTAAACCTAAAATCTAAACCTAACCCCAAATCTAAACCTAAAATCTAAACCTAACCCCAAATCTAAACCTAAAATCTAAACCTAACCCCAAATCTAAACCTAAAATCTAAACCTAACCCCAAATCTAAACCTAACCCCAAATCTAAACCTAAAATCTAAACCTAACCCCAAATCTAAACCTAAAATCTAAACCTAACCCCAAATCTAAACCTAACCCCAAATCTAAACCTAAAATGTAAACCTAAACCGAAATCTAACCCTAAAATCTAAACCTAACCCCAAATCTAAACCTAAAATCTAAACCTAACCCCAAATCTAAACCTAAAATCTAAACCTAACCCCAAGTCTAAACCTAACCCCAAATCTAAACCTAAAATCTAAACCTAACCCCAAATCTAAACCTAAAATCTAAACCTAACCCCAAATCTAAACCTAACCCCAAATCTAAACCTAAAATCTAAACCTAACCCCAAATCTAAACCTAAAATCTAAACCTAACCCCAAATCTAAACCTAACCCCAAATCTAAACCTAAAATCTAAACCTAACCCCAAATCTAAACCTAACCCCAAATCTAAACCTAACCCCAAATCTAAACCTAAAATCTAAACCTAACCCCAAATCTAAACCTTACCCCAAATCTAAACCTAAAATCTAAACCTAACCCCAAATCTAAACCTAACCCCAAATCTAAACCTAAAATCTAAACCTAACCCCAAATTTAAACCTAAAATCTAAACCTAACCCCAAATCTAAACCTAACCCCAAATCTAAACCTAAAATCTAAACCTAATCCCAAATCTAAACCTAACCCCAAATCTAAACCTAAAATCTAAACCTAACCCCAAATCTAAACCTAAAATCTAAACCTAACCCCAAATCTAAACCTAAAATCTAAACCTAACCCCAAGTCTAAACCTAACCCCAAATCTAAACCTAAAATCTGAACCTAACCCCAAATCCAAACCTAAAATCTAAACCTAACCCCAAATCTAAACCTAAAATCTAAACCTAACCCCAAATCTAAACCTAACCCCAAATCTAAACCTAAAATCTAAACCTAACCCCAAATCTAAACCTAACCCCAAATCTAAACCTAAAATCTAAACCTAACCCCAAATCTAAACCTAAAATCTAAACCTAACCCCAAATCAAAACCTTACCCCAAATATAAACCTAAAATCTAAACCTAACCCCAAATCTAAACCTAACCCCATATCTAAACCTAAAATCTAAACCTAACCCCAAATCTAAACCTAAAATCTAAACCTAACCCCAAATCTAAACCTAACCCCAAATCTAAACCTAAAATCTAAACCTAACCCCAAATCTAAACCTAACCCCAAATATAAACCTAAAATCTAAACCTAACCCCAAATCTAAACCTAAAATCTAAACCTAACCCCAAATCTAAACCTAAAATCTAAACCTAACCCCAAATCTAAACCTAACCCCAAATCTAAACCTTAAATCTAAACCTAACCCCAAATCTAAACCTAAAATCTAAACCTAACCCCAAATCTAAACCTAAAATCTAAACCTAACCCCAAATCTAAACCTAACCCCAAATCTAAACGTAAAATCTAAACCTAACCCCAAATCGAAACCTAAAATCTAAACCTAACCCCAATTCTAAACCTAACCCCAAATCTAAACCTAAAATCTAAACCTAACCCCAAATCTAAACCTTACCCCAAATCTAAACCTAAAATCTAAACCTAACCCCAAATCTAAACCTAAAATCTAAACCTAACCCCAAATCTAAACCTAAAATCTAAACCTAAAATCTAAACCTAACACCGAATCTAAACCTAAAATCTAAACCTAACCCCAAATGTAAACCTAACCCCAAATCTAAACCTAAAATCTAAACCTAACCCCAAATCTAAACCTTACCCCAAATATAAACCTAAAATCTAAACCTAACCCCAAATCTAAACCTAAAATCTAAACCTAACCCCAAATCTAAACCTAAAATCTAAACCTAAAATCTAAACCTAACCCCAAATCTAAACCTAAAATCTAAACCTAACCCCAAATCTAAACCTAACCCCAAATCTAAACCTAAAATCTAAACCTAACCCCAAATCTAAACCTAACCCCATATCTAAACCTAAAATCTAAACCTAACCCCAAATCTAAACCTAAAATCTAAACCTAACCCCAAATCTAAACCTAACCCCAAATCTAAACCTAAAATCTAAACCTAACCCCAAATCTAAACCTAACCCCAAATCTAAACCTAAAATCTAAACCTAACCCCAAATCTAAACCTAACCCCATATCTAAACCTAAAATCTAAACCTAACCCCAAATCTAAACCTAAAATCTAAACCTAACCCCAAATCTAAACCTAACCCCAAATCTAAACCTAAAATCTAAACCTAACCCCAAATCTAAACCTTACCCCAAATATAAACCTAAAATCTAAACCTTACCCCAAATATAAACCTAAAATCTAAACCTAACCCCAAATCTAAACCTAAAATCTAAACCTAACCCCAAATCTAAACCTAACCCCAAATCTAAACCTAAAATCTAAACCTAACCCCAAATCTAAACCTAAAATCTAAACCTAACCCCAAATCTAAACCTAACCCCAAATCTAAACCTAAAATCTAAACCTAACCCCAAATCTAAACCTAAAATCTAAACCTAACCCCAAATCTAAACCTAACCCCAAATCTAAACCTAAAATCTAAACCTAACCCCAAATCTAAACCTAACCCCAAATCTAAACCTAAAATCTAAACCTAACCCCAAATCTAAACCTAAAATCTAAACCTAACCCCAAATCTAAACCTAACCCCAAATCTAAACCTAAAATCTAAACCTAACCCCAAATCTAACCCTAAAATCTAAACCTAACCCCAAATCTAAACCTAAAATCTAAACCTAACCACAAATCTAAACCTAACCCCAAATCTAAACCTAAAATCTAAACCTAACCCCAAATCTAAACCTAAAATCTAAACCTAACCCCAAATCTAAACCTAACCCCAAATCTAAACCTAAAATCTGAACCTAACCCCAAATCTAAACCTAAAATCTAAACCTAACCCCAAATCTAAACCTAACCCCAAATCTAAACCTAAAATCTAAACCTAACCCCAAATCTAAACCTAAAATCTAAACCTAACCCCAAATCTAAACCTAACCCCAAATCTAAACCTAAAATCTAAACCTAACCCCAAATCTAAACCTAAAATCTAAACCTAACCCCAAATCTAAACCTAAAATCTAAACCTAACCCCAAATCTAAACCTAACCCCAAATCTAAACCTAAAATCTAAACCTAACCCCAAATCTAACCCTAAAATCTAAACCTAACCCCAAATCTAAACCTAAAATCTAAACCTAACCCCAAATCTAAACCTAACCCCAAATCTAAACCTAAAATCTAAACCTAACCCCAAATCTAAACCTAACCCCAAATCTAAACCTAAAATCTAAACCTAAACCGAAATCTAACCCTAAAATCTAAACCTAACCCCAAATCTAAACCTAACCCCAAATCTAAACCTAAAATCTAAACCTAACCCCAAATCTAAACCTAAAATCTAAACCTTACCCCAAATCTAAACCCAAATCTAAACCTAACCCCAAATCTAAACCTAAAATCTAAACCTAAAATCTAAACCTAACCCCAAATCTAAACCTAAAATCTAAACCTAACCCCAAATCTAAACCTAACCCCAAATCTAAACCTAAAATCTAAACCTACCCCAAATCTAAACCTAAAATCTAAACCTAACCCCAAATCTAAACCTAACCCCAAATCTAAACCTAAAATCTAAACCTAACCCCAAATCTAAACCTAACCCCAAATCTAAACCTAAAATCTAAACCTAACCCCAAATCTAAACCTAACCCCAAATCTAAACCTAAAATCTAAACCTAACCCCAAATCTAAACCTAACCCCATATCTAAACCTAAAATCTAAACCTAACCCCAAATCTAAACCTAAAATCTAAACCTAACCCCAAATCTAAACCTAACCCCAAATCTAAACCTTAAATCTAAACCTAACCCCAAATCTAAACCTAAAATCTAAACCTAACCCCAAATCTAAACCTAACCCCAAATCTAAACCTAAAATCTAAACCTAACCCCAAATCTAAACCTAAAATCTAAACCTAACCCCAAATCTAAACCTAACCCCAAATCTAAACCTAAAATCTAAACCTAACCCCAAATCTAAACCTAAAATCTAAACCTAACCCCAAATCTAAACCTAAAATCTAAACCTAACCCCAAATCTAAACCTAAAATCTAAACCTAACCCCAAATCTAAACCTAACCCCAAATCTAAACCTAAAATCTAAACCTAACCCCAAATCTAAACCTAAAATCTAAACCTAACCCCAAATCTAAACCTAACCCCAAATCTAACCCTAAAATCTAAACCTAACCCCAAATCTAACCCTAAAATCTAAACCTAACCCCAAATCTAAACCTAACCCCAAATCTAAACCTAAAATCTAAACCTAACCCCAAATCTAACCCTAAAATCTAAACCTAACCCCAAATCTAAACCTAAAATCTAAACCTAACCCCAATTCTAAACCTAACCCCAAATCTAAACCTAAAATCTAAACCTAAAATCTAAACCTAACACCGAATCTAAACCTAAAATCTAAACCTAACCCCAAATCTAAACCTAACCCCAAATCTAAACCTAAAATCTAAACCTAACCCCAAATCTAAACCTTACCCCAAATATAAACCTAAAATTTAAACCTAACCCCAAATCTAAACCTAAAATCTAAACCTAACCCCAAATCTAAACCTAAAATCTAAACCTAAAATCTAAACCTAACCCCAAATCTAAACCTAAAATCTAAACCTAACCCCAAATCTAAACCTAACCCCAAATCTAAACCTAAAATCTAAACCTAACCCCAAATCTAAACCTAACCCCATATCTAAACCTAAAATCTAAACCTAACCCCAAATCTAAACCTAAAATCTAAACCTAACCACAAATCTAAACCTAACCCCAAATCTAAACCTAAAATCTAAACCTAACCCCAAATCTAAACCTAACCCCAAATCTAAACCTAAAATCTAAACCTAACCCCAAATCTAAACCTAACCCCATATCTAAACCTAAAATCTAAACCTAACCCCAAATCTAAACCTAAAATCTAAACCTAACCCCAAATCTAAACCTTACCCCAAATATAAACCTAAAATCTAAACCTTACCCCAAATATAAACCTAAAATCTAAACCTAACCCCAAATCTAAACCTAAAATCTAAACCTAACCCCAAATCTAAACCTGAAATCTAAACCTAACCCCAAATCTAAACCTTACCCCAAATCTAAACCTAAAATCTAAACCTAACCCCAAATCTAAACCTAAAATCTAAACCTAACCCCAAATCTAAACCTAAAATCTAAACCTAACCCCAAATCTAAACCTAACCCCAAATCTAAACCTAAAATCTAAACCTAACCCCAAATCTAAACCTAACCCCAAATCTAAACCTAAAATGTAAACCTAAACCGAAATCTAACCCTAAAATCTAAACCTAACCCCAAATCTAAACCTAAAATCTAAACCTAACCCCAAATCTAAACCTAAAATCTAAACCTAACCCCAAGTCTAAACCTAACCCCAAATCTAAACCTAAAATCTAAACCTAACCCCAAATCTAAACCTAAAATCTAAACCTAACCCCAAATCTAAACCTAACCCCAAATCTAAACCTAAAATCTAAACCTAACCCCAAATCTAAACCTAAAATCTAAACCTAACCCCAAATCTAAACCTAACCCCAAATCTAAACCTAAAATCTAAACCTAACCCCAAATCTAAACCTAACCCCAAATCTAAACCTAACCCCAAATCTAAACCTAAAATCTAAACCTAACCCCAAATCTAAACCTTACCCCAAATCTAAACCTAAAATCTAAACCTAACCCCAAATCTAAACCTAACCCCAAATCTAAACCTAAAATCTAAACCTAACCCCAAATTTAAACCTAAAATCTAAACCTAACCCCAAATCTAAACCTAACCCCAAATCTAAACCTAAAATCTAAACCTAATCCCAAATCTAAACCTAACCCCAAATCTAAACCTAAAATCTAAACCTAACCCCAAATCTAAACCTAAAATCTAAACCTAACCCCAAATCTAAACCTAAAATCTAAACCTAACCCCAAGTCTAAACCTAACCCCAAATCTAAACCTAAAATCTGAACCTAACCCCAAATCCAAACCTAAAATCTAAACCTAACCCCAAATCTAAACCTAAAATCTAAACCTAACCCCAAATCTAAACCTAACCCCAAATCTAAACCTAAAATCTAAACCTAACCCCAAATCTAAACCTAAAATCTAAACCTAACCCCAAATCAAAACCTTACCCCAAATATAAACCTAAAATCTAAACCTAACCCCAAATCTAAACCTAACCCCATATCTAAACCTAAAATCTAAACCTAACCCCAAATCTAAACCTCAAATCTAAACCTAACCCCAAATCTAAACCTAACCCCAAATCTAAACCTAAAATCTAAACCTAACCCCAAATCTAAACCTAACCCCAAATATAAACCTAAAATCTAAACCTAACCCCAAATCTAAACCTAAAATCTAAACCTAACCCCAAATCTAAACCTAAAATCTAAACCTAACCCCAAATCTAAACCTAACCCCAAATCTAAACCTTAAATCTAAACCTAACCCCAAATCTAAACCTAAAATCTAAACCTAACCCCAAATCTAAACCTAAAATCTAAACCTAACCCCAAATCTAAACCTAACCCCAAATCTAAACCTAAAATCTAAACCTAACCCCAAATCTAAACCTAACCCCAAATCTAAACGTAAAATCTAAACCTAACCCCAAATCGAAACCTAAAATCTAAACCTAACCCCAGTTCTAAACCTAACCCCAAATCTAAACCTAAAATCTAAACCTAACCCCAAATCTAAACCTTACCCCAAATCTAAACCTAAAATCTAAACCTAACCCCAAATCTAAACCTAAAATCTAAACCTAACCCCAAATCTAAACCTTACCCCAAATCTAAACCTAAAATCTAAACCTAACCCCAAATCTAAACCTAACCCCAAATCTAAACCTAAAATCTAAACCTAACCCCAAATCTAAACCTAAAATCTAAACCTAACCCCAAATCTAAACCTAAAATCTAAACCTAACCCCAAATCTAAACCTTAAATCTAAACCTAACCCCAAATCTAAACCTAAAATCTAAACCTAACCCCAAATCTAAACCTAACCCCAAATCTAAACCTAAAATCTAAACCTAACCCCAAATCTAAACCTAACCCCAAATCTAAACCTAAAATCTAAACCTAACCCCAAATCTAAACCTAAAATCTAAACCTAACCCCAAATCTAAACCTAACCCCAAATCTAAACCTAAAATCTAAACCTAACCCCAAATCTAAACCTAAAATCTAAACCTAACCCCAAATCTAAACCTAACCCCAAATCTAAACCTAAAATCTAAACCTAACCCCAAATCTAAACCTAACCCCAAATCTAAACCTAAAATCTAAACCTAACCCCAAATCTAAACCTAAAATCTAAACCTAACCCCAAATCTAAACCTTACCCCAAATCTAAACCTAAAATCTAAACCTAACCCCAAATCTAAACCTAAAATCTAAACCTAACCCCAAATCTAAACCTAACCCCAAATCTAAACCTTAAATCTAAACCTAACCCCAAATCTAAACCTAAAATCTAAACCTAACCCCAAATCTAAACCTAAAATCTAAACCTAACCCCAAATCTAAACCTAACCCCAAATCTAAACCTAAAATCTAAACCTAACCCCAAATCTAAACGTAAAATCTAAACCTAACCCCAAATCGAAACCTAAAATCTAAACCTAACCCCAATTCTAAACCTAACCCCAAATCTAAACCTAAAATCTAAACCTAACCCCAAATCTAAACCTTACCCCAAATCTAAACCTAAAATCTAAACCTAACCCCAAATCTAAACCTAAAATCTAAACCTAACCCCAAATCTAAACCTAAAATCTAAACCTAAAATCTAAACCTAACACCGAATCTAAACCTAAAATCTAAACCTAACCCCAAATGTAAACCTAACCCCAAATCTAAACCTAAAATCTAAACCTAACCCCAAATCTAAACCTTACCCCAAATATAAACCTAAAATCTAAACCTAACCCCAAATCTAAACCTAAAATCTAAACCTAACCCCAAATCTAAACCTAAAATCTAAACCTAAAATCTAAACCTAACCCCAAATCTAAACCTAAAATCTAAACCTAACCCCAAATCTAAACCTAACCCCATATCTAAACCTAAAATCTAAACCTAACCCCAAATCTAAACCTAAAATCTAAACCTAACCCCAAATCTAAACCTAACCCCAAATCTAAACCTAAAATCTAAACCTAACCCCAAATCTAAACCTAACCCCAAATCTAAACCTAAAATCTAAACCTAACCCCAAATCTAAACCTAACCCCATATCTAAACCTAAAATCTAAACCTAACCCCAAATCTAAACCTAAAATCTAAACCTAACCCCAAATCTAAACCTAACCCCAAATCTAAACCTAAAATCTAAACCTAACCCCAAATCTAAACCTTACCCCAAATATAAACCTAAAATCTAAACCTTACCCCAAATATAAACCTAAAATCTAAACCTAACCCCAAATCTAAACCTAAAATCTAAACCTAACCCCAAATCTAAACCTAACCCCAAATCTAAACCTAAAATCTAAACCTAACCCCAAATCTAAACCTAACCCCAAATCTAAACCTAAAATCTAAACCTAACCCCAAATCTAAACCTAAAATCTAAACCTAACCCCAAATCTAAACCTAACCCCAAATCTAAACCTAAAATCTAAACCTAACCCCAAATCTAAACCTAACCCCAAATCTAAACCTAAAATCTAAACCTAACCCCAAATCTAAACCTAAAATCTAAACCTAACCCCAAATCTAAACCTAACCCCAAATCTAAACCTAAAATCTAAACCTAACCCCAAATCTAAACCTAAAATCTAAACCTAACCCCAAATCTAAACCTAACCCCAAATCTAAACCTAAAATCTAAACCTAACCCCAAATCTAACCCTAAAATCTAAACCTAACCCCAAATCTAAACCTAAAATCTAAACCTAACCACAAATCTAAACCTAACCCCAAATCTAAACCTAAAATCTAAACCTAACCCCAAATCTAAACCTAAAATCTAAACCTAACCCCAAATCTAAACCTAACCCCAAATCTAAACCTAAAATCTGAACCTAACCCCAAATCTAAACCTAAAATCTAAACCTAACCCCAAATCTAAACCTAACCCCAAATCTAAACCTAAAATCTAAACCTAACCCCAAATCTAAACCTAAAATCTAAACCTAACCCCAAATCTAAACCTAACCCCAAATCTAAACCTAAAATCTAAACCTAACCCCAAATCTAAACCTAAAATCTAAACCTAACCCCAAATCTAAACCTAAAATCTAAACCTAACCCCAAATCTAAACCTAACCCCAAATCTAAACCTAAAATCTAAACCTAACCCCAAATCTAACCCTAAAATCTAAACCTAACCCCAAATCTAAACCTAAAATCTAAACCTAACCCCAAATCTAAACCTAACCCCAAATCTAAACCTAAAATCTAAACCTAACCCCAAATCTAAACCTAACCCCAAATCTAAACCTAAAATCTAAACCTAAACCGAAATCTAACCCTAAAATCTAAACCTAACCCCAAATCTAAACCTAACCCCAAATCTAAACCTAAAATCTAAACCTAACCCCAAATCTAAACCTAAAATCTAAACCTAACCCCAAGTCTAAACCTAACCCCAAATCTAAACCTAAAATCTAAACCTTACCCCAAATCTAAACCCAAATCTAAACCTAACCCCAAATCTAAACCTAAAATCTAAACCTAAAATCTAAACCTAACCCCAAATCTAAACCTAAAATCTAAACCTAACCCCAAATCTAAACCTAACCCCAAATCTAAACCTAAAATCTAAACCTACCCCAAATCTAAACCTAAAATCTAAACCTAACCCCAAATCTAAACCTAACCCCAAATCTAAACCTAAAATCTAAACCTAACCCCAAATCTAAACCTAACCCCAAATCTAAACCTAAAATCTAAACCTAACCCCAAATCTAAACCTAACCCCAAATCTAAACCTAAAATCTAAACCTAACCCCAAATCTAAACCTAACCCCATATCTAAACCTAAAATCTAAACCTAACCCCAAATCTAAACCTAAAATCTAAACCTAACCCCAAATCTAAACCTAACCCCAAATCTAAACCTTAAATCTAAACCTAACCCCAAATCTAAACCTAAAATCTAAACCTAACCCCAAATCTAAACCTAACCCCAAATCTAAACCTAAAATCTAAACCTAACCCCAAATCTAAACCTAAAATCTAAACCTAACCCCAAATCTAAACCTAACCCCAAATCTAAACCTAAAATCTAAACCTAACCCCAAATCTAAACCTAAAATCTAAACCTAACCCCAAATCTAAACCTAAAATCTAAACCTAACCCCAAATCTAAACCTAAAATCTAAACCTAACCCCAAATCTAAACCTAACCCCAAATCTAAACCTAAAATCTAAACCTAACCCCAAATCTAAACCTAAAATCTAAACCTAACCCCAAATCTAAACCTAACCCCAAATCTAACCCTAAAATCTAAACCTAACCCCAAATCTAACCCTAAAATCTAAACCTAACCCCAAATCTAAACCTAACCCCAAATCTAAACCTAAAATCTAAACCTAACCCCAAATCTAACCCTAAAATCTAAACCTAACCCCAAATCTAAACCTAAAATCTAAACCTAACCCCAATTCTAAACCTAACCCCAAATCTAAACCTAAAATCTAAACCTAAAATCTAAACCTAACACCGAATCTAAACCTAAAATCTAAACCTAACCCCAAATCTAAACCTAACCCCAAATCTAAACCTAAAATCTAAACCTAACCCCAAATCTAAACCTTACCCCAAATATAAACCTAAAATTTAAACCTAACCCCAAATCTAAACCTAAAATCTAAACCTAACCCCAAATCTAAACCTAAAATCTAAACCTAAAATCTAAACCTAACCCCAAATCTAAACCTAAAATCTAAACCTAACCCCAAATCTAAACCTAACCCCAAATCTAAACCTAAAATCTAAACCTAACCCCAAATCTAAACCTAACCCCATATCTAAACCTAAAATCTAAACCTAACCCCAAATCTAAACCTAAAATCTAAACCTAACCACAAATCTAAACCTAACCCCAAATCTAAACCTAAAATCTAAACCTAACCCCAAATCTAAACCTAACCCCAAATCTAAACCTAAAATCTAAACCTAACCCCAAATCTAAACCTAACCCCATATCTAAACCTAAAATCTAAACCTAACCCCAAATCTAAACCTAAAATCTAAACCTAACCCCAAATCTAAACCTTACCCCAAATATAAACCTAAAATCTAAACCTTACCCCAAATATAAACCTAAAATCTAAACCTAACCTAAAATCTAAACCTAAAATCTAAACCTAACCCCAAATCTAAACCTGAAATCTAAACCTAACCCCAAATCTAAACCTTACCCCAAATCTAAACCTAAAATCTAAACCTAACCCCAAATCTAAACCTAAAATCTAAACCTAACCCCAAATCTAAACCTAAAATCTAAACCTAACCCCAAATCTAAACCTAAAATCTAAACCTAACCCCAAATCTAAACCTAACCCCAAATCTAAACCTAAAATCTAAACCTAACCCCAAATCTAAACCTAAAATCTAAACCTAACCCCAAATCTAAACCTAACCCCAAATCTAAACCTAAAATGTAAACCTAAACCGAAATCTAACCCTAAAATCTAAACCTAACCCCAAATCTAAACCTAAAATCTAAACCTAACCCCAAATCTAAACCTAAAATCTAAACCTAACCCCAAGTCTAAACCTAACCCCAAATCTAAACCTAAAATCTAAACCTAACCCCAAATCTAAACCTAAAATCTAAACCTAACCCCAAATCTAAACCTAACCCCAAATCTAAACCTAAAATCTAAACCTAACCCCAAATCTAAACCTAAAATCTAAACCTAACCCCAAATCTAAACCTAACCCCAAATCTAAACCTAAAATCTAAACCTAACCCCAAATCTAAACCTAACCCCAAATCTAAACCTAACCCCAAATCTAAACCTAAAATCTAAACCTAACCCCAAATCTAAACCTTACCCCAAATCTAAACCTAAAATCTAAACCTAACCCCAAATCTAAACCTAACCCCAAATCTAAACCTAAAATCTAAACCTAACCCCAAATTTAAACCTAAAATCTAAACCTAACCCCAAATCTAAACCTAACCCCAAATCTAAACCTAAAATCTAAACCTAATCCCAAATCTAAACCTAACCCCAAATCTAAACCTAAAATCTAAACCTAACCCCAAATCTAAACCTAAAATCTAAACCTAACCCCAAATCTAAACCTAAAATCTAAACCTAACCCCAAGTCTAAACCTAACCCCAAATCTAAACCTAAAATCTGAACCTAACCCCAAATCCAAACCTAAAATCTAAACCTAACCCCAAATCTAAACCTAAAATCTAAACCTAACCCCAAATCTAAACCTAACCCCAAATCTAAACCTAAAATCTAAACCTAACCCCAAATCTAAACCTAAAATCTAAACCTAACCCCAAATCAAAACCTTACCCCAAATATAAACCTAAAATCTAAACCTAACCCCAAATCTAAACCTAACCCCATATCTAAACCTAAAATCTAAACCTAACCCCAAATCTAAACCTCAAATCTAAACCTAACCCCAAATCTAAACCTAACCCCAAATCTAAACCTAAAATCTAAACCTAACCCCAAATCTAAACCTAACCCCAAATATAAACCTAAAATCTAAACCTAACCCCAAATCTAAACCTAAAATCTAAACCTAACCCCAAATCTAAACCTAAAATCTAAACCTAACCCCAAATCTAAACCTAACCCCAAATCTAAACCTTAAATCTAAACCTAACCCCAAATCTAAACCTAAAATCTAAACCTAACCCCAAATCTAAACCTAAAATCTAAACCTAACCCCAAATCTAAACCTAACCCCAAATCTAAACCTAAAATCTAAACCTAACCCCAAATCTAAACCTAACCCCAAATCTAAACGTAAAATCTAAACCTAACCCCAAATCGAAACCTAAAATCTAAACCTAACCCCAGTTCTAAACCTAACCCCAAATCTAAACCTAAAATCTAAACCTAACCCCAAATCTAAACCTTACCCCAAATCTAAACCTAAAATCTAAACCTAACCCCAAATCTAAACCTAAAATCTAAACCTAACCCCAAATCTAAACCTTACCCCAAATCTAAACCTAAAATCTAAACCTAACCCCAAATCTAAACCTAACCCCAAATCTAAACCTAAAATCTAAACCTAACCCCAAATCTAAACCTAAAATCTAAACCTAACCCCAAATCTAAACCTAAAATCTAAACCTAACCCCAAATCTAAACCTTAAATCTAAACCTAACCCCAAATCTAAACCTAAAATCTAAACCTAACCCCAAATCTAAACCTAACCCCAAATCTAAACCTAAAATCTAAACCTAACCCCAAATCTAAACCTAACCCCAAATCTAAACCTAAAATCTAAACCTAACCCCAAATCTAAACCTAAAATCTAAACCTAACCCCAAATCTAAACCTAACCCCAAATCTAAACCTAAAATCTAAACCTAACCCCAAATCTAAACCTAAAATCTAAACCTAACCCCAAATCTAAACCTAACCCCAAATCTAAACCTAAAATCTAAACCTAACCCCAAATCTAAACCTAACCCCAAATCTAAACCTAAAATCTAAACCTAACCCCAAATCTAAACCTAAAATCTAAACCTAACCCCAAATCTAAACCTTACCCCAAATCTAAACCTAAAATCTAAACCTAACCCCAAATCTAAACCTAAAATCTAAACCTAACCCCAAATCTAAACCTAACCCCAAATCTAAACCTAAAATCTAAACCTAACCCCAAATCTAAACCTAACCCCAAATCTAACCCTAAAATCTAAACCTAACCCCAAATCTAAACCTAAAATCTAAACCTAACCCCAAATCTAAACCTAACCCCAAATCTAAACCTAAAATCTAAACCTAACCCCAAATCTAACCCTAAAATCTAAACCTAACCCCAAATCTAAACCTAAAATCTAAACCTAACCCCAAATCTAAACCTAACCCCAAATCTAAACCTAAAATCTAAACCTAAAATCTAAACCTAACACCGAATCTAAACCTAAAATCTAAACCTAACCCCAAATCTAAACCTAACCCCAAATATAAACCTAAAATCTAAACCTAACCCCAAATTAAAACCTAAAATCTAAACCTAACCCCAAATCTAAACCTTACCCCAAATCTAAACCTAAAATCTAAACCTAACCCCAAATCTAAACCTAAAATCTAAACCTAACCCCAAATCTAAACCTAAAATCTAAACCTAAAATCTAAACCTAACCCCAAATCTAAACCTAAAATCTAAACCTAACCCCAAATCTAAACCTAACCCCAAATCTAAACCTAAAATCTAAACCTAACCCCAAATCTAAACCTAACCCGATATCTAAATCTAAAATCTAAACCTAACCCCAAATCTAAACCTAAAATCTAAACCTAACCCCAAATCTAAACCTAACCCCAAATCTAAACCTAAAATCTAAACCTAACCCCAAATCTAAACCTAACCCCAAATCTAAACCTAAAATCTAAACCTAACCCCAAATCTAAACCTTACCCCAAATCTAAACCTAAAATCTAAACCTAACCCCAAATCTAAACCTAACCCCAAATCTAAACCTAAAATCTAAACCTAACCCCAAATTTAAACCTAAAATCTAAACCTAACCCCAAATCTAAACCTAAAATCTAAACCTAACCCCAAATCTAAACCTAACCCCAAATCTAAACCTAAAATCTAAACCTAACCCCAAATCTAAACCTAACCCCAAATCTAAACCTAAAATCTAAACCTAACCCCAAATCTAAACCTAAAATCTAAACCTAACCCCAAGTCTAAACCTAACCCCAAATCTAAACCTAAAATCTGAACCTAACCCCAAATCCAAACCTAAAATCTAAACCTAACACCAAATCTAAACCTAACCCCAAATCTAAACCTAAAATCTGAACCTAACCCCAAATCTAAACCTAAAATCTAAACCTAACCACAAATCTAAACCTAACCCCAAATCTAAACCTAAAATCTAAACCTAACCCCAAATCTAAACCTAAAATCTAAACCTAACCCCAAATCTAAACCTAACCCCAAATCTAAACCTAAAATCTAAACCTAACCCCAAATCTAAACCTAAAATCTAAACCTAACCCCAAATCTAAACCTAACCCCAAATCTAAACCTAAAATCTAAACCTAACCCCAAATCTAAACCTAAAATCTAAACCTAACCCCAAATCTAAACCTAAAATCTAAACCTAACCCCAAATCTAAACCAAAAATCTAAACCTAACCCCAAATCTAAACCTAAAATCTAAACCTAACCCCAAATCTAAACCTAAAATCTAAACCTAACCCCAAATCTAAACCTAACCCCAAATCTAAACCTAAAATCTAAACCTAAACCAAAATCTAACCCTAAAATCTAAACCTAACCCCAAATCTAAACCTAACCCCAAATCTAAACCTAAAATCTAAACCTAACCCCAAATCTAAACCTTACCCCAAATCTAAACCTAAAATCTAAACCTAACCCCAAATCTAAACCTTACCCCAAATCTAAACCTAAAATCTAAACCTAACCCCAAATCTAAACCTAAAATCTAAACCTAACCCCAAATCTAAACCTAACCCCAAATCTAAACCTAAAATCTAAACCTAACCCCAAATCTAAACCTAACCCCAAATCTAAACCTAAAATATAAACCTAACCCCAAATCTAAACCTAAAATCTAAACCTAACCCCAAATCTAAACCTAAAATCTAAACCTAACCCCAAATCTAAACCTAAAATCTAAACCTAACCCCAAATCTAAACCTAACCCCAAATATAAACCTAAAATCTAAACCTAACCCCAAATTAAAACCTAAAATCTAAACCTAACCCCAAATCTAAACCTTACCCCAAATCTAAACCTAAAATCTAAACCTAACCCCAAATCTAAACCTAAAATCTAAACCTAACCCCAAATCTAAACCTAAAATCTAAACCTAAAATCTAAACCTAACCCCAAATCTAAACCTAAAATCTAAACCTAACCCCAAATCTAAACCTAACCCCAAATCTAAACCTAAAATCTAAACCTAACCCCAAATCTAAACCTAACCCCAAATCTAAATCTAAAATCTAAACCTAACCCCAAATCTAAACCTAAAATCTAAACCTAACCCCAAATCTAAACCTAACCCCAAATCTAAACCTAAAATCTAAACCTAACTCCAAATCTAAACCTAACCCCAAATCTAAACCTAAAATCTAAACCTAACCCCAAATCTAAACCTTACCCCAAATCTAAACCTAAAATCTAAACCTAACCCCAAATCTAAACCTAACCCCAAATCTAAACCTAAAATCTAAACCTAACCCCAAATTTAAACCTAAAATCTAAACCTAACCCCAAATCTAAACCTAACCCCAAATCTAAACCTAAAATCTAAACCTAACCCCAAATCTAAACCTAACCCCAAATCTAAACCTAAAATCTAAACCTAACCCCAAATCTAAACCTAAAATCTAAACCTAACCCCAAGTCTAAACCTAACCCCAAATCTAAACCTAAAATCTGAACCTAACCCCAAATCCAAACCTAAAATCTAAACCTAACACCAAATCTAAACCTAACCCCAAATCTAAACCTAAAATCTGAACCTAACCCCAAATCTAAACCTAAAATCTAAACCTAACCACAAATCTAAACCTAACCCCAAATCTAAACCTAAAATCTAAACCTAACCCCAAATCTAAACCTAAAATCTAAACCTAACCCCAAATCTAAACCTAACCCCAAATCTAAACCTAAAATCTAAACCTAACCCCAAATCTAAACCTAAAATCTAAACCTAACCCCAAATCTAAACCTAACCCCAAATCTAAACCTAAAATCTAAACCTAACCCCAAATCTAAACCTAAAATCTAAACCTAACCCCAAATCTAAACCTAACCCCAAATATAAACCTAAAATCTAAACCTAACCCCAAATTAAAACCTAAAATCTAAACCTAACCCCAAATCTAAACCTTACCCCAAATCTAAACCTAAAATCTAAACCTAACCCCAAATCTAAACCTAAAATCTAAACCTAACCCCAAATCTAAACCTAAAATCTAAACCTAAAATCTAAACCTAACCCCAAATCTAAACCTAAAATCTAAACCTAACCCCAAATCTAAACCTAACCCCAAATCTAAACCTAAAATCTAAACCTAACCCCAAATCTAAACCTAACCCCAAATCTAAATCTAAAATCTAAACCTAACCCCAAATCTAAACCTAAAATCTAAACCTAACCCCAAATCTAAACCTAACCCCAAATCTAAACCTAAAATCTAAACCTAACTCCAAATCTAAACCTAACCCCAAATCTAAACCTAAAATCTAAACCTAACCCCAAATCTAAACCTTACCCCAAATCTAAACCTAAAATCTAAACCTAACCCCAAATCTAAACCTAACCCCAAATCTAAACCTAAAATCTAAACCTAACCCCAAATTTAAACCTAAAATCTAAACCTAACCCCAAATCTAAACCTAACCCCAAATCTAAACCTAAAATCTAAACCTAACCCCAAATTTAAACCTAAAATCTAAACCTAACCCCAAATCTAAACCTAAAATCTAAACCTAACCCCAAATCTAAACCTAACCCCAAATCTAAACCTAAAATCTAAACCTAACCCCAAATCTAAACCTAACCCCAAATCTAAACCTAAAATCTAAACCTAACCCCAAATCTAAACCTAAAATCTAAACCTAACCCCAAATCTAAACCTAAAATCTAAACCTAACCCCAAGTCTAAACCTAACCCCAAATCTAAACCTAAAATCTGAACCTAACCCCAAATCCAAACCTAAAATCTAAACCTAACACCAAATCTAAACCTAACCCCAAATCTAAACCTAAAATCTGAACCTAACCCCAAATCTAAACCTAAAATCTAAACCTAACCACAAATCTAAACCTAACCCCAAATCTAAACCTAAAATCTAAACCTAACCCCAAATCTAAACCTAAAATCTAAACCTAACCCCAAATCTAAACCTAACCCCAAATCTAAACCTAAAATCTAAACCTAACCCCAAATCTAAACCTAAAATCTAAACCTAACCCCAAATCTAAACCTAACCCCAAATCTAAACCTAAAATCTAAACCTAACCCCAAATCTAAACCTAAAATCTAAACCTAACCCCAAATCTAAACCTAACCCCAAATATAAACCTAAAATCTAAACCTAACCCCAAATTAAAACCTAAAATCTAAACCTAACCCCAAATCTAAACCTTACCCCAAATCTAAACCTAAAATCTAAACCTAACCCCAAATCTAAACCTAAAATCTAAACCTAACCCCAAATCTAAACCTAAAATCTAAACCTAAAATCTAAACCTAACCCCAAATCTAAACCTAAAATCTAAACCTAACCCCAAATCTAAACCTAACCCCAAATCTAAACCTAAAATCTAAACCTAACCCCAAATCTAAACCTAACCCCAAATCTAAATCTAAAATCTAAACCTAACCCCAAATCTAAACCTAAAATCTAAACCTAACCCCAAATCTAAACCTAACCCCAAATCTAAACCTAAAATCTAAACCTAACTCCAAATCTAAACCTAACCCCAAATCTAAACCTAAAATCTAAACCTAACCCCAAATCTAAACCTTACCCCAAATCTAAACCTAAAATCTAAACCTAACCCCAAATCTAAACCTAACCCCAAATCTAAACCTAAAATCTAAACCTAACCCCAAATTTAAACCTAAAATCTAAACCTAACCCCAAATCTAAACCTAACCCCAAATCTAAACCTAAAATCTAAACCTAACCCCAAATTTAAACCTAAAATCTAAACCTAACCCCAAATCTAAACCTAAAATCTAAACCTAACCCCAAATCTAAACCTAACCCCAAATCTAAACCTAAAATCTAAACCTAACCCCAAATCTAAACCTAACCCCAAATCTAAACCTAAAATCTAAACCTAACCCCAAATCTAAACCTAAAATCTAAACCTAACCCCAAATCTAAACCTAAAATCTAAACCTAACCCCAAGTCTAAACCTAACCCCAAATCTAAACCTAAAATCTGAACCTAACCCCAAATCCAAACCTAAAATCTAAACCTAACACCAAATCTAAACCTAACCCCAAATCTAAACCTAAAATCTGAACCTAACCCCAAATCTAAACCTAAAATCTAAACCTAACCACAAATCTAAACCTAACCCCAAATCTAAACCTAAAATCTAAACCTAACCCCAAATCTAAACCTAAAATCTAAACCTAACCCCAAATCTAAACCTAACCCCAAATCTAAACCTAAAATCTAAACCTAACCCCAAATCTAAACCTAAAATCTAAACCTAACCCCAAATCTAAACCTAACCCCAAATCTAAACCTAAAATCTAAACCTAACCCCAAATCTAAACCTAACCCCAAATCTAAACCTAAAATCTAAACCTAACCCCAAATCTAAACCTAAAATCTAAACCTAACCCCAAATCTAAACCTAACCCCAAATCTAAACCTAAAATCTAAACCTAAACCGAAATCTAACCCTAAAATCTAAACCTAACCCCAAATCTAAACCTAACCCCAAATCTAAACCTAAAATCTAAACCTAACCCCAAATCTAAACCTTACCCCAAATCTAAACCTAAAATCTAAACCTAACCCCAAATCTAAACCTTACCCCAAATCTAAACCTAAAATCTAAACCTAACCCCAAATCTAAACCTAAAATCTAAACCTAACCCCAAATCTAAACCTAACCCCAAATCTAAACCTAAAATCTAAACCTAACCCCAAATCTAAACCTAACCCCAAATCTAAACCTAAAATCTAAACCTAACCCCAAATCTAACCCTAAAATCTAAACCTAACCCCAAATCTAAACCTAAAATCTAAACCTAACCCCAAATCTAAACCTAACCCCAAATCTAAACCTAAAATCTAAACCTAACCCCAAATCTAACCCTAAAATCTAAACCTAACCCCAAATCTAAACCTAAAATCTAAACCTAACCCCAAATCTAAACCTAACCCCAAATCTAAACCTAAAATCTAAACCTAAAATCTAAACCTAACCCCAAATCTAAACCTAAAATCTAAACCTAACCCCAAATCTAAACCTAACCCCAAATCTAAACCTAAAATCTAAACCTAACCCCAAATCTAAACCTAAAATCTAAACCTAACCCCAAATCTAAACCTAAAATCTAAACCTAACCCCAAATCTAAACCTAACCCCAAATATAAACCTAAAATCTAAACCTAACCCCAAATTAAAACCTAAAATCTAAACCTAACCCCAAATCTAAACCTTACCCCAAATCTAAACCTAAAATCTAAACCTAACCCCAAATCTAAACCTAAAATCTAAACCTAACCCCAAATCTAAACCTAAAATCTAAACCTAAAATCTAAACCTAACCCCAAATCTAAACCTAAAATCTAAACCTAACCCCAAATCTAAACCTAACCCCAAATCTAAACCTAAAATCTAAACCTAACCCCAAATCTAAACCTAACCCCAAATCTAAATCTAAAATCTAAACCTAACCCCAAATCTAAACCTAAAATCTAAACCTAACCCCAAATCTAAACCTAACCCCAAATCTAAACCTAAAATCTAAACCTAACTCCAAATCTAAACCTAACCCCAAATCTAAACCTAAAATCTAAACCTAACCCCAAATCTAAACCTTACCCCAAATCTAAACCTAAAATCTAAACCTAACCCCAAATCTAAACCTAACCCCAAATCTAAACCTAAAATCTAAACCTAACCCCAAATTTAAACCTAAAATCTAAACCTAACCCCAAATCTAAACCTAACCCCAAATCTAAACCTAAAATCTAAACCTAACCCCAAATTTAAACCTAAAATCTAAACCTAACCCCAAATCTAAACCTAAAATCTAAACCTAACCCCAAATCTAAACCTAACCCCAAATCTAAACCTAAAATCTAAACCTAACCCCAAATCTAAACCTAACCCCAAATCTAAACCTAAAATCTAAACCTAACCCCAAATCTAAACCTAAAATCTAAACCTAACCCCAAATCTAAACCTAAAATCTAAACCTAACCCCAAGTCTAAACCTAACCCCAAATCTAAACCTAAAATCTGAACCTAACCCCAAATCCAAACCTAAAATCTAAACCTAACACCAAATCTAAACCTAACCCCAAATCTAAACCTAAAATCTGAACCTAACCCCAAATCTAAACCTAAAATCTAAACCTAACCACAAATCTAAACCTAACCCCAAATCTAAACCTAAAATCTAAACCTAACCCCAAATCTAAACCTAAAATCTAAACCTAACCCCAAATCTAAACCTAAAATCTAAACCTAACCCCAAATCTAAACCTAAAATCTAAACCTAACCCCAAATCTAAACCTAACCCCAAATCTAAACCTAAAATCTAAACCTAACCCCAAATCTAAACCTAACCCCAAATCTAAACCTAAAATCTAAACCTAACCCCAAATCTAAACCTAAAATCTAAACCTAACCCCAAATCTAAACCTAACCCCAAATCTAAACCTAAAATCTAAACCTAAACCGAAATCTAACCCTAAAATCTAAACCTAACCCCAAATCTAAACCTAACCCCAAATCTAAACCTAAAATCTAAACCTAACCCCAAATCTAAACCTTACCCCAAATCTAAACCTAAAATCTAAACCTAACCCCAAATCTAAACCTTACCCCAAATCTAAACCTAAAATCTAAACCTAACCCCAAATCTAAACCTAAAATCTAAACCTAACCCCAAATCTAAACCTAACCCCAAATCTAAACCTAAAATCTAAACCTAACCCCAAATCTAAACCTAACCCCAAATCTAAACCTAAAATCTAAACCTAACCCCAAATCTAACCCTAAAATCTAAACCTAACCCCAAATCTAAACCTAAAATCTAAACCTAACCCCAAATCTAAACCTAACCCCAAATCTAAACCTAAAATCTAAACCTAACCCCAAATCTAACCCTAAAATCTAAACCTAACCCCAAATCTAAACCTAAAATCTAAACCTAACCCCAAATCTAAACCTAACCCCAAATCTAAACCTAAAATCTAAACCTAAAATCTAAACCTAACACCGAATCTAAACCTAAAATCTAAACCTAACCCCAAATCTAAACCTTACCCCAAATCTAAACCTAAAATCTAAACCTAACCCCAAATCTAAACCTAAAATCTAAACCTAACCCCAAATCTAAACCTAAAATCTAAACCTAAAATCTAAACCTAACCCCAAATCTAAACCTAAAATCTAAACCTAACCCCAAATCTAAACCTAACCCCAAATCTAAACCTAAAATCTAAACCTAACCCCAAATCTAAACCTAACCCGATATCTAAATCTAAAATCTAAACCTAACCCCAAATCTAAACCTAAAATCTAAACCTAACCCCAAATCTAAACCTAACCCCAAATCTAAACCTAAAATCTAAACCTAACTCCAAATCTAAACCTAACCCCAAATCTAAACCTAAAATCTAAACCTAACCCCAAATCTAAACCTTACCCCAAATCTAAACCTAAAATCTAAACCTAACCCCAAATCTAAACCTAACCCCAAATCTAAACCTAAAATCTAAACCTAACCCCAAATTTAAACCTAAAATCTAAACCTAACCCCAAATCTAAACCTAACCCCAAATCTAAACCTAAAATCTAAACCTAACCCCAAATCTAAACCTAACCCCAAATCTAAACCTAAAATCTAAACCTAACCCCAAATCTAAACCTAAAATCTAAACCTAACCCCAAGTCTAAACCTAACCCCAAATCTAAACCTAAAATCTGAACCTAACCCCAAATCCAAACCTAAAATCTAAACCTAACACCAAATCTAAACCTAACCCCAAATCTAAACCTAAAATCTGAACCTAACCCCAAATCTAAACCTAAAATCTAAACCTAACCACAAATCTAAACCTAACCCCAAATCTAAACCTAAAATCTAAACCTAACCCCAAATCTAAACCTAAAATCTAAACCTAACCCCAAATCTAAACCTAACCCCAAATCTAAACCTAAAATCTAAACCTAACCCCAAATCTAAACCTAAAATCTAAACCTAACCCCAAATCTAAACCTAACCCCAAATCTAAACCTAAAATCTAAACCTAACCCCAAATCTAAACCTAAAATCTAAACCTAACCCCAAATCTAAACCTAACCCCAAATCTAAACCTAAAATCTAAACCTAAACCGAAATCTAACCCTAAAATCTAAACCTAACCCCAAATCTAAACCTAACCCCAAATCTAAACCTAAAATCTAAACCTAACCCCAAATCTAAACCTAAAATCTAAACCTAACCCCAAGTCTAAACCTAACCCCAAATCTAAACCTAAAATCTAAACCTTACCCCAAATATAAACCTAAAATCTAAACCTAACCCCAAATCTAAACCTAAAATCTAAACCTAAAATCTAAACCTAACCCCAAATCTAAACCTAAAATCTAAACCTAACCCCAAATCTAAACCTAACCCCAAATCTAAACCTAAAATCTAAACCTACCCCAAATCTAAACCTAAAATCTAAACCTAACCCCAAATCTAAACCTAACCCCAAATCTAAACCTAAAATCTAAACCTAACCCCAAATCTAAACCTAACCCCAAATCTAAACCTAAAATCTAAACCTAACCCCAAATCTAAACCTAACCCCAAATCTAAACCTAAAATCTAAACCTAACCCCAAATCTAAACCTAACCCCATATCTAAACCTAAAATCTAAACCTAACCCCAAATCTAAACCTAAAATCTAAACCTAACCCCAAATCTAAACCTAACCCCAAATCTAAACCTTAAATCTAAACCTAACCCCAAATCTAAACCTAAAATCTAAACCTAACCCCAAATCTAAACCTAAAATCTAAACCTAAAATCTAAACCTAACCCCAAATCTAAACCTAAAATCTAAACCTAACCCCAAATCTAAACCTAACCCCAAATCTAAACCTAAAATCTAAACCTAACCCCAAATCTAAACCTAACCCGATATCTAAATCTAAAATCTAAACCTAACCCCAAATCTAAACCTAAAATCTAAACCTAACCCCAAATCTAAACCTAACCCCAAATCTAAACCTAAAATCTAAACCTAACCCCAAATCTAAACCTAACCCCAAATCTAAACCTAAAATCTAAACCTAACCCCAAATCTAAACCTTACCCCAAATCTAAACCTAAAATCTAAACCTAACCCCAAATCTAAACCTAACCCCAAATCTAAACCTAAAATCTAAACCTAACCCCAAATTTAAACCTAAAATCTAAACCTAACCCCAAATCTAAACCTAAAATCTAAACCTAACCCCAAATCTAAACCTAACCCCAAATCTAAACCTAAAATCTAAACCTAACCCCAAATCTAAACCTAACCCCAAATCTAAACCTAACCCCAAATCTAAACCTAAAATCTAAACCTAACCCCAAGTCTAAACCTAACCCCAAATCTAAACCTAAAATCTGAACCTAACCCCAAATCCAAACCTAAAATCTAAACCTAACACCAAATCTAAACCTAACCCCAAATCTAAACCTAAAATCTGAACCTAACCCCAAATCTAAACCTAAAATCTAAACCTAACCACAAATCTAAACCTAACCCCAAATCTAAACCTAAAATCTAAACCTAACCCCAAATCTAAACCTAAAATCTAAACCTAAAATCTAAACCTAACCCCAAATCTAAACCTAAAATCTAAACCTAACCCCAAATCTAAACCTAACCCCAAATCTAAACCTAAAATCTAAACCTACCCCAAATCTAAACCTAAAATCTAAACCTAACCCCAAATCTAAACCTAACCCCAAATCTAAACCTAAAATCTAAACCTAACCCCAAATCTAAACCTAACCCCAAATCTAAACCTAAAATCTAAACCTAACCCCAAATCTAAACCTAACCCCAAATCTAAACCTAAAATCTAAACCTAACCCCAAATCTAAACCTAACCCCATATCTAAACCTAAAATCTAAACCTAACCCCAAATCTAAACCTAAAATCTAAACCTAACCCCAAATCTAAACCTAACCCCAAATCTAAACCTTAAATCTAAACCTAACCCCAAATCTAAACCTAAAATCTAAACCTAACCCCAAATCTAAACCTAACCCCAAATCTAAACCTAAAATCTAAACCTAACCCCAAATCTAAACCTAACCCCAAATCTAAACCTAAAATCTAAACCTAACCCCAAATCTAAACCTAAAATCTAAACCTAACCCCAAATCTAAACCTAAAATCTAAACCTAACCCCAAATCTAAACCTAAAATCTAAACCTAAAATCTAAACCTAACCCCAAATCTAAACCTAAAATCTAAACCTAACCCCAAATCTAAACCTAATCCCAAATCTAAACCTAAAATCTAAACCTAACCCCAAATCTAAACCTAACCCGATATCTAAATCTAAAATCTAAACCTAACCCCAAATCTAAACCTAAAATCTAAACCTAACCCCAAATCTAAACCTAACCCCAAATCTAAACCTAAAATCTAAACCTAACCCCAAATCTAAACCTAACCCCAAATCTAAACCTAAAATCTAAACCTAACCCCAAATCTAAACCTTACCCCAAATCTAAACCTAACCCCAAATCTAAACCTAACCCCAAATCTAAACCTAACCCCAAATCTAAACCTAAAATCTAAACCTAACCCCAAATTTAAACCTAAAATCTAAACCTAACCCCAAATCTAAACCTAAAATCTAAACCTAACCCCAAATCTAAACCTAACCCCAAATCTAAACCTAAAATCTAAACCTAACCCCAAATCTAAACCTAACCCCAAATCTAAACCTAAAATCTAAACCTAACCCCAAATCTAAACCTAAAATCTAAACCTAACCCCAAGTCTAAACCTAACCCCAAATCTAAACCTAAAATCTGAACCTAACCCCAAATCCAAACCTAAAATCTAAACCTAACACCAAATCTAAACCTAACCCCAAATCTAAACCTAAAATCTGAACCTAACCCCAAATCTAAACCTAAAATCTAAACCTAACCACAAATCTAAACCTAACCCCAAATCTAAACCTAAAATCTAAACCTAACCCCAAATCTAAACCTAAAATCTAAACCTAACCCCAAATCTAAACCTAACCCCAAATCTAAACCTAAAATCTAAACCTAACCCCAAATCTAAACCTAAAATCTAAACCTAACCCCAAATCTAAACCTAACCCCAAATCTAAACCTAAAATCTAAACCTAACCCCAAATCTAAACCTAACCCCAAATCTAAACCTAAAATCTAAACCTAACCCCAAATCTAAACCTAAAATCTAAACCTAACCCCAAATCTAAACCTAACCCCAAATCTAAACCTAAAATCTAAACCTAAACCGAAATCTAACCCTAAAATCTAAACCTAACCCCAAATCTAAACCTAACCCCAAATCTAAACCTAAAATCTAAACCTAACCCCAAATCTAAACCTAAAATCTAAACCTAACCCCAAGTCTAAACCTAACCCCAAATCTAAACCTAAAATCTAAACCTTACCCCAAATATAAACCTAAAATCTAAACCTAACCCCAAATCTAAACCTAAAATCTAAACCTAACCCCAAATCTAAACCTAAAATCTAAACCTAAAATCTAAACCTAACCCCAAATCTAAACCTAAAATCTAAACCTAACCCCAAATCTAAACCTAACCCCAAATCTAAACCTAAAATCTAAACCTACCCCAAATCTAAACCTAAAATCTAAACCTAACCCCAAATCTAAACCTAACCCCAAATCTAAACCTAAAATCTAAACCTAACCCCAAATCTAAACCTAACCCCAAATCTAAACCTAAAATCTAAACCTAACCCCAAATCTAAACCTAACCCCAAATCTAAACCTAAAATCTAAACCTAACCCCAAATCTAAACCTAACCCCATATCTAAACCTAAAATCTAAACCTAACCCCAAATCTAAACCTAAAATCTAAACCTAACCCCAAATCTAAACCTAACCCCAAATCTAAACCTTAAATCTAAACCTAACCCCAAATCTAAACCTAAAATCTAAACCTAACCCCAAATCTAAACCTAACCCCAAATCTAAACCTAAAATCTAAACCTAACCCCAAATCTAAACCTAAAATCTAAACCTAACCCCAAATCTAAACCTAACCCCAAATCTAAACCTAAAATCTAAACCTAACCCCAAATCTAAACCTAAAATCTAAACCTAAAATCTAAACCTAACCCCAAATCTAAACCTAACCCCAAATCTAAACCTAAAATCTAAACCTAACCCCAAATCTAAACCTAAAATCTAAACCTAACCCCAAGTCTAAACCTAACCCCAAATCTAAACCTAAAATCTGAACCTAACCCCAAATCCAAACCTAAAATCTAAACCTAACACCAAATCTAAACCTAACCCCAAATCTAAACCTAAAATCTGAACCTAACCCCAAATCTAAACCTAAAATCTAAACCTAACCACAAATCTAAACCTAACCCCAAATCTAAACCTAAAATCTAAACCTAACCCCAAATCTAAACCTAAAATCTAAACCTAACCCCAAATCTAAACCTAACCCCAAATCTAAACCTAAAATCTAAACCTAACCCCAAATCTAAACCTAAAATCTAAACCTAACCCCAAATCTAAACCTAACCCCAAATCTAAACCTAAAATCTAAACCTAACCCCAAATCTAAACCTAAAATCTAAACCTAACCCCAAATCTAAACCTAACCCCAAATCTAAACCTAAAATCTAAACCTAACCCCAAATCTAAACCTAAAATCTAAACCTAACCCCAAATCTAAACCTAACCCCAAATCTAAACCTAAAATCTAAACCTAAACCGAAATCTAACCCTAAAATCTAAACCTAACCCCAAATCTAAACCTAACCCCAAATCTAAACCTAAAATCTAAACCTAACCCCAAATCTAAACCTAAAATCTAAACCTAACCCCAAGTCTAAACCTAACCCCAAATCTAAACCTAAAATCTAAACCTTACCCCAAATATAAACCTAAAATCTAAACCTAACCCCAAATCTAAACCTAAAATCTAAACCTAACCCCAAATCTAAACCTAAAATCTAAACCTAAAATCTAAACCTAACCCCAAATCTAAACCTAACCCCAAATCTAAACCTAAAATCTAAACCTACCCCAAATCTAAACCTAAAATCTAAACCTAACCCCAAATCTAAACCTAACCCCAAATCTAAACCTAAAATCTAAACCTAACCCCAAATCTAAACCTAAAATCTAAACCTAACCCCAAATCTAAACCTAACCCCAAATCTAAACCTAAAATCTAAACCTAACCCCAAATCTAAACCTAACCCCATATCTAAACCTAAAATCTAAACCTAACCCCAAATCTAAACCTAAAATCTAAACCTAACCCCAAATCTAAACCTAACCCCAAATCTAAACCTTAAATCTAAACCTAACCCCAAATCTAAACCTAAAATCTAAACCTAACCCCAAATCTAAACCTAACCCCAAATCTAAACCTAAAATCTAAACCTAACCCCAAATCTAAACCTAAAATCTAAACCTAACCCCAAATCTAAACCTAACCCCAAATCTAAACCTAAAATCTAAACCTAACCCCAAATCTAAACCTAAAATCTAAACCTAACCCCAAATCTAAACCTAACCCCAAATCTAAACCTAAAATCTAAACCTAACCCCAAATCTAAACCTAACCCCAAATCTAAACCTAAAATCTAAACCTAACCCCAAATCTAAACCTAAAATCTAAACCTAACCCCAAATCTAAACCTAACCCGATATCTAAATCTAAAATCTAAACCTAACCCCAAATCTAAACCTAAAATCTAAACCTAACCCCAAATCTAAACCTAACCCCAAATCTAAACCTAAAATCTAAACCTAACCCCAAATCTAAACCTAACCCCAAATCTAAACCTAAAATCTAAACCTAAACCCAAATCTAAACCTTACCCCAAATCTAAACCTAAAATCTAAACCTAACCCCAAATCTAAACCTAACCCCAAATCTAAACCTAAAATCTAAACCTAACCCCAAATTTAAACCTAAAATCTAAACCTAACCCCAAATCTAAACCTAAAATCTAAACCTAACCCCAAATCTAAACCTAAAATCTAAACCTAACCCCAAATCTAAACCTAACCCCAAATCTAAACCTTAAATCTAAACCTAACCCCAAATCTAAACCTAAAATCTAAACCTAACCCCAAATCTAAACCTAACCCCAAATCTAAACCTAAAATCTAAACCTAACCCCAAATCTAAACCTAAAATCTAAACCTAACCCCAAATCTAAACCTAACCCCAAATCTAAACCTAAAATCTAAACCTAACCCCAAATCTAAACCTAAAATCTAAACCTAACCCCAAATCTAAACCTAACCCCAAATCTAAACCTAAAATCTAAACCTAACCCCAAATCTAAACCTAACCCCAAATCTAAACCTAAAATCTAAACCTAACCCCAAATCTAAACCTAAAATCTAAACCTAACCCCAAATCTAAACCTAACCCGATATCTAAATCTAAAATCTAAACCTAACCCCAAATCTAAACCTAAAATCTAAACCTAACCCCAAATCTAAACCTAACCCCAAATCTAAACCTAAAATCTAAACCTAACCCCAAATCTAAACCTAACCCCAAATCTAAACCTAAAATCTAAACCTAAACCCAAATCTAAACCTTACCCCAAATCTAAACCTAAAATCTAAACCTAACCCCAAATCTAAACCTAACCCCAAATCTAAACCTAAAATCTAAACCTAACCCCAAATTTAAACCTAAAATCTAAACCTAACCCCAAATCTAAACCTAAAATCTAAACCTAACCCCAAATCTAAACCTAACCCCAAATCTAAACCTAAAATCTAAACCTAACCCCAAATCTAAACCTAACCCCAAATCTAAACCTAAAATCTAAACCTAACCCCAAATCTAAACCTAAAATCTAAACCTAACCCCAAGTCTAAACGTAACCCCAAATCTAAACCTAAAATCTGAACCTAACCCCAAATCCAAACCTAAAATCTAAACCTAACACCAAATCTAAACCTAACCCCAAATCTAAACCTAAAATCTGAACCTAACCCCAAATCTAAACCTAAAATCTAAACCTAACCACAAATCTAAACCTAACCCCAAATCTAAACCTAAAATCTAAACCTAACCCCAAATCTAAACCTAAAATCTAAACCTAACCCCAAATCTAAACCTAACCCCAAATGTAAACCTAAAATCTAAACCTAACCCCAAATCTAAACCTAAAATCTAAACCTAACCCCAAATCTAAACCTAACCCCAAATCTAAACCTAAAATCTAAACCTAACCCCAAATCTAAACCTAAAATCTAAACCTAACCCCAAATCTAAACCTAACCCCAAATCTAAACCTAAAATCTAAACCTAACCCCAAATCTAAACCTAAAATCTAAACCTAACCCCAAATCTAAACCTAACCCCAAATCTAAACCTAAAATCTAAACCTAAACCGAAATCTAACCCTAAAATCTAAACCTAACCCCAAATCTAAACCTAAAATCTAAACCTATCCCCAAGTCTAAACCTAACCCCAAATCTAAACCTAAAATCTAAACCTAACCCCAAATCTAAACCTAACCCCAAATCTAAACCTAAAATCTAAACCTAACCCCAAATCTAAACCTAACCCCAAATCTAAACCTAAAATCTAAACCTAACCCCAAATCTAAACCTAAAATCTAAACCTAACCCCAAATCTAAACCTAACCCGATATCTAAATCTAAAATCTAAACCTAACCCCAAATCTAAACCTAAAATCTAAACCTAACCCCAAATCTAAACCTAACCCCAAATCTAAACCTAAAATCTAAACCTAACCCCAAATCTAAACCTAACCCCAAATCTAAACCTAAAATCTAAACCTAAACCCAAATCTAAACCTTACCCCAAATCTAAACCTAAAATCTAAACCTAACCCCAAATCTAAACCTAACCCCAAATCTAAACCTAAAATCTAAACCTAACCCCAAATTTAAACCTAAAATCTAAACCTAACCCCAAATCTAAACCTAAAATCTAAACCTAACCCCAAATCTAAACCTAACCCCAAATCTAAACCTAAAATCTAAACCTAACCCCAAATCTAAACCTAACCCCAAATCTAAACCTAAAATCTAAACCTAACCCCAAATCTAAACCTAAAATCTAAACCTAACCCCAAGTCTAAACGTAACCCCAAATCTAAACCTAAAATCTGAACCTAACCCCAAATCCAAACCTAAAATCTAAACCTAACACCAAATCTAAACCTAACCCCAAATCTAAACCTAAAATCTGAACCTAACCCCAAATCTAAACCTAAAATCTAAACCTAACCACAAATCTAAACCTAACCCCAAATCTAAACCTAAAATCTAAACCTAACCCCAAATCTAAACCTAAAATCTAAACCTAACCCCAAATCTAAACCTAACCCCAAATGTAAACCTAAAATCTAAACCTAACCCCAAATCTAAACCTAAAATCTAAACCTAACCCCAAATCTAAACCTAACCCCAAATCTAAACCTAAAATCTAAACCTAACCCCAAATCTAAACCTAAAATCTAAACCTAACCCCAAATCTAAACCTAACCCCAAATCTAAACCTAAAATCTAAACCTAACCCCAAATCTAAACCTAAAATCTAAACCTAACCCCAAATCTAAACCTAACCCCAAATCTAAACCTAAAATCTAAACCTAAACCGAAATCTAACCCTAAAATCTAAACCTAACCCCAAATCTAAACCTAAAATCTAAACCTATCCCCAAGTCTAAACCTAACCCCAAATCTAAACCTAAAATCTAAACCTTACCCCAAATATAAACCTAAAATCTAAACCTAACCCCAAATCTAAACCTAAAATCTAAACCTAACCCCAAATCTAAACCTAAAATCTAAACCTAAAATCTAAACCTAAAATCTAAACCTAACCCCAAATCTAAACCTAAAATCTAAACCTAACCCCAAATCTAAACCTAACCCGAAATCTAAACCTAAAATCTAAACCTACCCCAAATCTAAACCTAAAATCTAAACCTAACCCCAAATCTAAACCTAACCCCAAATCTAAAACTAAAATCTAAACCTAACCCCAAATCTAAACCTAAAATCTAAACCTAACCCCAAATCTAAACCTAACCCCAAATCTAAACCTAAAATCTAAACCTAACCCCAAATCTAAACCTAACCCCATATCTAAACCTAAAATCTAAACCTAACCCCAAATCTAAACCTAAAATCTAAACCTAACCCCAAATCTAAACCTAACCCCAAATCTAAACCTTAAATCTAAACCTAACCCCAAATCTAAACCTAAAATCTAAACCTAACCCCAAATCTAAACCTAACCCCAAATCTAAACCTAAAATCTAAACCTAACCCCAAATCTAAACCTAAAATCTAAACCTAACCCCAAATCTAAACCTAACCCCAAATCTAAACCTAAAATCTAAACCTAACCCCAAATCTAAACCTAAAATCTAAACCTAACCCCAAATCTAAACCTAACCCCAAATCTAAACCTAAAATCTAAACCTAACCCCAAATCTAAACCTAAAATCTAAACCTAACCCCAAATCTAAACCTAACCCCAAATCTAAACCTAAAATCTAAACCTAACCCCAAATCTAAACCTAAAATCTAAACCTAACCCCAAATCTAAACCTAACCCCAAATCTAAACCTAAAATCTAAACCTAACCCCAAATCTAACCCTAAAATCTAAACCTAACCCCAAATCTAAACCTAAAATCTAAACCTAACCCCAAATCTAAACCTAACCCCAAATCTAAACCTAAAATCTAAACCTAACCCCAAATCTAACCCTAAAATCTAAACCTAACCCCAAATCTAAACCTAAAATCTAAACCTAACCCCAATTCTAAACCTAACCCCAAATCTAAACCTAAAATCTAAACCTAACACCGAATCTAAACCTAAAATCTAAACCTAACCCCAATTCTAAACCTAACCCCAAATCTAAACCTAAAATCTAAACCTAAAATCTAAACCTAACACCGAATCTAAACCTAAAATCTAAACCTAACCCCAAATCTAAACCTAAAATCTAAACCTAACCCCAAATCTAAACCTAACCCCAAATCTAAACCTAAAATCTAAACCTAACCCCAAATCTAAACCTAACCCCAAATCTAAACCTAAAATCTAAACCTAAACCCAAATCTAAACCTTACCCCAAATCTAAACCTAAAATCTAAACCTAACCCCAAATCTAAACCTAACCCCAAATCTAAACCTAAAATCTAAACCTAACCCCAAATTTAAACCTAAAATCTAAACCTAACCCCAAATCTAAACCTAAAATCTAAACCTAACCCCAAATCTAAACCTAACCCCAAATCTAAACCTAAAATCTAAACCTAACCCCAAATCTAAACCTAACCCCAAATCTAAACCTAAAATCTAAACCTAACCCCAAATCTAAACCTAAAATCTAAACCTAACCCCAAGTCTAAACGTAACCCCAAATCTAAACCTAAAATCTGAACCTAACCCCAAATCCAAACCTAAAATCTAAACCTAACACCAAATCTAAACCTAACCCCAAATCTAAACCTAAAATCTGAACCTAACCCCAAATCTAAACCTAAAATCTAAACCTAACCACAAATCTAAACCTAACCCCAAATCTAAACCTAAAATCTAAACCTAACCCCAAATCTAAACCTAAAATCTAAACCTAACCCCAAATCTAAACCTAACCCCAAATGTAAACCTAAAATCTAAACCTAACCCCAAATCTAAACCTAAAATCTAAACCTAACCCCAAATCTAAACCTAACCCCAAATCTAAACCTAAAATCTAAACCTAACCCCAAATCTAAACCTAAAATCTAAACCTAACCCCAAATCTAAACCTAACCCCAAATCTAAACCTAAAATCTAAACCTAACCCCAAATCTAAACCTAAAATCTAAACCTAACCCCAAATCTAAACCTAACCCCAAATCTAAACCTAAAATCTAAACCTAAACCGAAATCTAACCCTAAAATCTAAACCTAACCCCAAATCTAAACCTAAAATCTAAACCTATCCCCAAGTCTAAACCTAACCCCAAATCTAAACCTAAAATCTAAACCTTACCCCAAATATAAACCTAAAATCTAAACCTAACCCCAAATCTAAACCTAAAATCTAAACCTAACCCCAAATCTAAACCTAAAATCTAAACCTAAAATCTAAACCTAAAATCTAAACCTAACCCCAAATCTAAACCTAAAATCTAAACCTAACCCCAAATCTAAACCTAACCCGAAATCTAAACCTAAAATCTAAACCTACCCCAAATCTAAACCTAAAATCTAAACCTAACCCCAAATCTAAACCTAACCCCAAATCTAAAACTAAAATCTAAACCTAACCCCAAATCTAAACCTAAAATCTAAACCTAACCCCAAATCTAAACCTAACCCCAAATCTAAACCTAAAATCTAAACCTAACCCCAAATCTAAACCTAACCCCATATCTAAACCTAAAATCTAAACCTAACCCCAAATCTAAACCTAAAATCTAAACCTAACCCCAAATCTAAACCTAACCCCAAATCTAAACCTTAAATCTAAACCTAACCCCAAATCTAAACCTAAAATCTAAACCTAACCCCAAATCTAAACCTAACCCCAAATCTAAACCTAAAATCTAAACCTAACCCCAAATCTAAACCTAAAATCTAAACCTAACCCCAAATCTAAACCTAACCCCAAATCTAAACCTAAAATCTAAACCTAACCCCAAATCTAAACCTAAAATCTAAACCTAACCCCAAATCTAAACCTAACCCCAAATCTAAACCTAAAATCTAAACCTAACCCCAAATCTAAACCTAAAATCTAAACCTAACCCCAAATCTAAACCTAACCCCAAATCTAAACCTAAAATCTAAACCTAACCCCAAATCTAAACCTAAAATCTAAACCTAACCCCAAATCTAAACCTAACCCCAAATCTAAACCTAAAATCTAAACCTAACCCCAAATCTAACCCTAAAATCTAAACCTAACCCCAAATCTAAACCTAAAATCTAAACCTAACCCCAAATCTAAACCTAACCCCAAATCTAAACCTAAAATCTAAACCTAACCCCAAATCTAACCCTAAAATCTAAACCTAACCCCAAATCTAAACCTAAAATCTAAACCTAACCCCAATTCTAAACCTAACCCCAAATCTAAACCTAAAATCTAAACCTAACACCGAATCTAAACCTAAAATCTAAACCTAACCCCAATTCTAAACCTAACCCCAAATCTAAACCTAAAATCTAAACCTAAAATCTAAACCTAACACCGAATCTAAACCTAAAATCTAAACCTAACCCCAAATCTAAACCTAACCCCAAATCTAAACCTAAAATCTAAACCTAACCCCAAATCTAAACCTTACCCCAAATATAAACCTAAAATCTAAACCTAACCCCAAATCTAAACCTAAAATCTAAACCTAACCCCAAATCTAAACCTAAAATCTAAACCTAAAATCTAAACCTAACCCCAAATCTAAACCTAAAATCTAAACCTAACCCCAAATCTAAACCTAACCCCAAATCTAAACCTAAAATCTAAACCTAACCCCAAATCTAAACCTAACCCCATATCTAAACCTAAAATCTAAACCTAACCCCAAATCTAAACCTAAAATCTAAACCTAACCCCAAATCTAAACCTAACCCCAAATCTAAACCTAAAATCTAAACCTAACCCCAAATCTAAACCTAACCCCAAATCTAAACCTAAAATCTAAACCTAACCCCAAATCTAAACCTAACCCCAAATCTAAACCTAAAATCTAAACCTAACCTCAAATTTAAACCTAAAATCTAAACCTAACCCCAAATCTAAACCTAACCCCAAATCTAAACCTAAAATCTAAACCTAACCCCAAATCTAAACCTAACCCCAAATCTAAACCTAAAATCTGAACCTAACCCCAAATCCAAACCTAAAATCTAAACCTAACCCCAAATCTAAACCTAACCCCAAATGTAAACCTAAAATCTAAACCTAACCCGAAATCTAAACCTAAAATCTAAACCTAACCCCAAATCTAAACCTAACCCCAAATCTAAACCTAAAATCTAAACCTAACCCCAAATCTAAACCTAAAATCTAAACCTAACCCCAAATCTAAACCTAACCCCAAATCTAAACCTAAAATCTAAACCTAACCCCAAATCTAAACCTAAAATCTAAACCTAACCCCAAATCTAAACCTAACCCCAAATCTAAACCTAAAATCTAAACCTAACCCCAAATCTAACCCTAAAATCTAAACCTAACCCCAAATCTAAACCTAAAATCTAAACCTAACCCCAAATCTAAACCTAACCCCAAATCTAAACCTAAAATCTAAACCTAAAATCTAAACCTAACCCCGAATCTAAACCTAAAATCTAAACCTAACCCCAAATCTAAACCTAAAATCTAAACCTAACCCCAAATCTAAACCTAACCCCAAATCTAAACCTAAAATCTAAACCTAACCCCAAATCTAAACCTAAAATCTAAACCTAACCCCAAATCTAAACCTAACCCCAAATCTAAACCTAAAATCTAAACCTAAAATCTAAACCTAACCCCAAATCTAAACCTAAAATCTAAACCTAACCCCAAATCTAAACCTAACCCCAAATCTAAACCTAAAATCTAAACCTAACCCCAAATCTAAACCTAACCCCATATCTAAACCTAAAATCTAAACCTAACCCCAAATCTAAACCTAAAATCTAAACCTAACCCCAAATCTAAACCTAACCCCAAATCTAAACCTAAAATCTAAACCTAACCCCAAATCTAAACCTAAAATCTAAACCTAACCCCAAATCTAAACCTTACCCCAAATCTAAACCTAAAATCTAAACCTAACCCCAAATCTAAACCTAACCCCAAATCTAAACCTAACCCCAAATCTAAACCTAAAATCTAAACCTAACCCCAAATTTAAACCTAAAATCTAAACCTAACCCCAAATCTAAACCTAACCCCAAATCTAAACCTAAAATCTAAACCTAACCCCAAATCTAAACCTAACCCCAAATCTAAACCTAAAATCTAAACCTAACCCCAAATCTAAACCTAAAATCTAAACCTAACCCCAAGTCTAAACCTAACCCCAAATCTAAACCTAAAATCTGAACCTAACCCCAAATCCAAACCTAAAATCTAAACCTAACCCCAAATCTAAACCTAAAATCTAAACCTAACCCCAAATCTAAACCTAAAATCTAAACCTAACCCCAAATCTAAACCTTACCCCAAATATAAACCTAAAATCTAAACCTAACCCCAAATCTAAACCTAAAATCTAAACCTAACCCCAAATCTAAACCTAAAATCTAAACCTAACCCGAAATCTAAACCTAACCCCAAATCTAAACCTTAAATATAAACCTAAGCCCAAATCTAAACCTAAAATCTAAACCTAACCCCAAATCTAAACCTAACCCCAAATCTAAACCTAAAATCTAAACCTAACCCCAAATCTAAACCTAAAATCTAAACCTAACCCCAAATCTAAACCTAAAATCTAAACCTAACCCCAAATCTAAACCTAACCCCAAATCTAAACCTAAAATCTAAACCTAACCCCAAATCTAAACCTAAAATCTAAACCTAACCCCAAATCTAAACCTAACCCCAAATCTAAACCTAAAATCTAAACCTAACCCCAAATCTAAACCTAAAATCTAAACCTAACCCCAAATCTAAACCTAACCCCAAATCTAAACCTAAAATCTAAACCTAACCCCAAATCTAAACCTAAAATCTAAACCTAAAATCTAAACCTAACCCCAAATCTAAACCTAAAATCTAAACCTAACCCCAAATCTAAACCTAACCCCAAATCTAAACCTAAAATCTAAACCTAACCCCAAATCTAAACTTAACCCCAAATCTAAACCTAAAATCTAAACCTAACCCCAAATCTAAACCTTAAATCTAAACCTAACCCCAAATCTAAACCTAAAATCTAAACCTAACCCCAAATCTAAACCTAACCCCAAATCTAAACCTAAAATCTAAACCTAACCCCAAATCTAAACCTAAAATCTAAACCTAACCCCAAATCTAAACCTAACCCCAAATCTAAACCTAAAATCTAAACCTAACCCCAAATCTAAACCTAAAATCTAAACCTAACCCCAAATCCAAACCTAAAATCTAAACCTAACCCCAAATCTAAACCTAAAATCTAAACCTAACCCCAAATCTAAACCTAACCCTAAATCTAAACCTAAAATCTAAACCTAACCCCAAATCTAAACCTAAAATCTAAACCTAACCCCAAATCTAAACCTAACCCCAAATCTAAACCTAAAATCTAAACCTAACCCCAAATCTAATCCCTAAAATCTAAACCTAACCCCAAATCTAAACATAAAATCTAAACCTAACCCCAAATCTAAACCTAACCCCAAATCTAAACCTAAAATCTAAACCTAAAATCTAAACCTAACACCGAATCTAAACCTAAAATCTAAACCTAACCCCAAATCTAAACCTAAAATCTAAACCTAACCCCAAATCTAAACCTAAAATCTAAACCTAACCCCAAATCTAAACCTAACCCCAAATCTAAACCTAAAATCTAAACCTAACCCCAAATCTAAACCTAAAATCTAAACCTAACCCCAAATCTAAACCTAAACCCAAATCTAAACCTAAAATCTAAACCTAACCCCAAATTTAAACCTAACCCCAAATCTAAACCTAAAATCTAAACCTAACCCCAAATCTAAACCTTACCCCAAATATAAACCTAAAATCTAAACCTAACCCCAAATCTAAACCTAAAATCTAAACCTAACCCCAAGTCTAAATCTAACCCCAAATCTAAACCTAAAATCTTAACCTAACCCCAAATCCAAACCTAAAATCTAAACCTAACCCCAAATCTAAACCTAACCCCAAATGTAAACCTAAAATCTAAACCTAACCCCAAATCTAAACCTAAAATCTAAACCTAACCCCAAATCTAAACCTAAAATCTAAACCTAACCCCAAATCTAAACCTAACCCCAAATCTAAACCTAAAATCTAAACCTAACCCCAAATCTAAACCTAAAATCTAAACCTAAAATCTAAACCTAACCCCAAATCTAAACCTAAAATCTAAACCTAACCCCAAATCTAAACCTAACCCCAAATCTAAACCTTAAATCTAAACCTAACCCCAAATCTAAACCTAAAATCTAAACCTAACCCCAAATCTAAACCTAACCCCAAATCTAAACCTAAAATCTAAACCTAACCCCAAATCTAAACCTAAAATCTAAACCTAACCCCAAATCTAAACCTAACCCCAAATCTAAACCTAAAATCTAAACCTAACCCCAAATCTAAACCTAAAATCTAAACCTAACCCCAAATCCAAACCTAAAATCTAAACCTAACCCCAAATCTAAACCTAAAATCTAAACCTAACCCCAAATCTAAACCTAACCCTAAATCTAAACCTAAAATCTAAACCTAACCCCAAATCTAAACCTAAAATCTAAACCTAACCCCAAATCTAAACCTAACCCCAAATCTAAACCTAAAATCTAAACCTAACCCCAAATCTAATCCCTAAAATCTAAACCTAACCCCAAATCTAAACATAAAATCTAAACCTAACCCCAAATCTAAACCTAACCCCAAATCTAAACCTAAAATCTAAACCTAAAATCTAAACCTAACACCGAATCTAAACCTAAAATCTAAACCTAACCCCAAATCTAAACCTAAAATCTAAACCTAACCCCAAATCTAAACCTAAAATCTAAACCTAACCCCAAATCTAAACCTAACCCCAAATCTAAACCTAAAATCTAAACCTAACCCCAAATCTAAACCTAAACCCAAATCTAAACCTAAAATCTAAACCTAACCCCAAATTTAAACCTAACCCCAAATCTAAACCTAAAATCTAAACCTAACCCCAAATCTAAACCTTACCCCAAATATAAACCTAAAATCTAAACCTAACCCCAAATCTAAACCTAAAATCTAAACCTAACCCCAAGTCTAAATCTAACCCCAAATCTAAACCTAAAATCTTAACCTAACCCCAAATCCAAACCTAAAATCTAAACCTAACCCCAAATCTAAACCTAACCCCAAATGTAAACCTAAAATCTAAACCTAACCCCAAATCTAAACCTAAAATCTAAACCTAACCCCAAATCTAAACCTAACCCCAAATCTAAACCTAAAATCTAAACCTAACCCCAAATCTAAACCTAACCCCAAATATAAACCTAAAATCTAAACCTAACCCCAAATCTAAACCTAAAATCTAAACCTAACCCCAAATCTAAACCTAAAATCTAAACCTAACCCCAAATCTAAACCTAACCCCAAATCTAAACCTAAAATCTAAACCTAACCCCAAATCTAAACCTAAAATCTAAACCTAAACCCCAATCTAAACCTAACCCCAAATCTAAACCTAAAATCTAAACCTAACCCCAAATCTAACCCTAAAATCTAAACCTAACCCCAAATCTAAACCTAAAATCTAAACCTAACCCCAAATCTAAACCTAACCCCATATCTAAACCTAAAATCTAAACCTACAATCTAAACCTAACCCCGAATCTAAACCTAAAATCTAAACCTAACCCCAAATCTAAACCTAAAATCTAAACCTAACCCCAAATCTAAACCTAACCCCAAATCTAAACCTAAAATCTAAACCTAACCCCAAATCTAAACCTAAAATCTAAACCTAACCCCAAATCCAAACCTAAAATCTAAACCTAAACCCCAAATCTAAACCTAAAATCTAAACCTAACCCCAAATCTAAACCTAACCCTAAATCTAAACCTAAAATCTAAACCTAACCCCAAATCTAAACCTAAAATCTAAACCTAACCCCAAATCTAAACCTAACCCCAAATCTAAACCTAAAATCTAAACCTAACCCCAAATCTAATCCCTAAAATCTAAACCTAACCCCAAATCTAAACATAAAATCTAAACCTAACCCCAAATCTAAACCTAACCCCAAATCTAAACCTAAAATCTAAACCTAAAATCTAAACCTAACACCGAATCTAAACCTAAAATCTAAACCTAACCCCAAATCTAAACCTAAAATCTAAACCTAACCCCAAATCTAAACCTAAAATCTAAACCTAACCCCAAATCTAAACCTAACCCCAAATCTAAACCTAAAATCTAAACCTAACCCCAAATCTAAACCTAAACCCAAATCTAAACCTAAAATCTAAACCTAACCCCAAATTTAAACCTAACCCCAAATCTAAACCTAAAATCTAAACCTAACCCCAAATCTAAACCTTACCCCAAATATAAACCTAAAATCTAAACCTAACCCCAAATCTAAACCTAAAATCTAAACCTAACCCCAAGTCTAAATCTAACCCCAAATCTAAACCTAAAATCTTAACCTAACCCCAAATCCAAACCTAAAATCTAAACCTAACCCCAAATCTAAACCTAACCCCAAATGTAAACCTAAAATCTAAACCTAACCCCAAATCTAAACCTAAAATCTAAACCTAACCCCAAATCTAAACCTAACCCCAAATCTAAACCTAAAATCTAAACCTAACCCCAAATCTAAACCTAACCCCAAATATAAACCTAAAATCTAAACCTAACCCCAAATCTAAACCTAAAATCTAAACCTAACCCCAAATCTAAACCTAAAATCTAAACCTAACCCCAAATCTAAACCTAACTAACCCCAAATCTAAAACTAAAATCTAAACCTAACCCCAAATCTAAACCTAACCCCAAATCTAAACCTAAAATCTAAACCTAACCCCAAATCTAAACCTAAAATCTAAACCTAACCCCAAATCTAAACCTAACCCCAAATCTAAACCTAAAATCTAAACCTAACCCCAAATCTAAACCTAAAATCTAAACCTAACCCCAAATCTAAACCTAACCCCAAATCTAAACCTAAAATCTAAACCTAACCCCAAATCTAAACCTAAAATCTAAACCTAACCCCAAATCTAAACCTAAAATCTAAACCTAACCCCAAATCTAAACCTAACCCCAAATCTAAACCTAAAATCTAAACCTAACCCCAAATCTAAACCTAAAATCTAAACCTAACCCCAAATCTAAACCTAACCCCAAATCTAAACCTAAAATCTAAACCTAACCCCAAATCTAAACCTAACCCCAAATCTAAACCTAAAATCTAAACCTAACCCCAAATTTAAACCTAACCCCAAATCTAAACCTAAAATCTAAACCTAACCCCAAATCTAAACCTAAAATCTAAACCTAACCCCAAATCTAAACCTAACCCCAAATCTAAACCTAAAATCTAAACCTAAAACCAAATCTAAACCTAAAATCTAAACCTAACCCCAAATTTAAACCTAACCCCAAATCTAAACCTAACCCCAAATCTAAACCTAAAATCTAAACCTAAAATCTAAACCTAACCCCAAATCTAAACCTTACCCCAAATAAAAACCTAACCCCAAATCTAAACCTAAAATCTAAACCTAACCCCAAATCTAAACCTTACCCCAAATATAAACCTAAAATCTAAACCTAACCCCAAATCTAAACCTAAAATCTAAACCTAACCCCAAATCTAAACCTAACCCCAAATCTAAACCTAAAAACTAAACCTAACCCCAAATCTAAACCTAACCCCAAATCTAAACCTAAAATCTAAACCTAACCCCAAATTTAAACCTAAAATCTAAACCTAACCCCAAATCTAAACCTGAAATCTAAATCTAACCCCAAATCTAAACCTAACCCCAAATCTAAACCTAAAATCTAAACCTAACCCCAAATCTAAACCTAACCCCAAATCTAAACCTAAAATCTAAACCTAAACCCAAACCTAACCTAACCCCAAATCTAAACCTAAAATCTAAACCTAACCCCAAATCTAAACCTAACCCCATATCTAAACCTAAAATCTAAACCTAACCCCAAATGTAAACCTAAAATCTAAACCTAACCCCAAATCTAAACCTAAAATCTAAACCTAACCCCAAATCTAAACCTTACCCCAAATATAAACCTAAAATGTAAACCTAACCCCAAATCTAAACCTAAAATCTAAACCTAACCCCAAATCTAAACCTAAAATCTAAACCTAACCCCAAATCTAAATCTAACCCCAAATCTAAACCTAAAATCTAAACCTAACCCCAAATCTAAACCTAAAATCTAAACCTAAACCCAAATCTAAACCTAAAATCTAAACCTAACCCCAAATCTAAACCTAACCCCAAATCTAAACCTAAAATCTAAACCTAACCCCAAATCTAAACCTAAAATCTAAACCTAAACCCAAATCTAACCCTAAAATCTAAACCTAACCCCAAATCTAAACCTAACCCCAAATCTAAACCTAAAATCTAAACCTAACCCCAAATCTAAACCTAAAATCTAACCTAACCCCAAACCTAAACCTAAAATCTAACCCTAACCCCAAGTCTAAACCTAACCCCAAATCTAAACCTAAAATCTAAACCTAACCCCAAATCTAAACCTAACCCCAAATCTAAACCTAAAATCTAAACCTAACCCCAAATCTAAACCTAACCCCAAATCTAAACCTAAAATCTAAACCTAACCCCAAATCTAAACCTAACCCCAAATCTAAACCTAAAATCTAAACCTAACCCCAAATTTAAACCAAAAATCTAAACCTAACCCCAAATCTAAACCTAAAATCTAAACCTAACCACAAATCTAAACCTAAGCCCAAATCTAAACCTAAAATCTAAACCTAACCCCAAATCTAAACCTAAAATCTAAACCTAACCCCAAATCTAAACCTAAAATCTAAACCTAACCCCAAATCTAAACCTAAAATCTAAACCTAACCCCAAGTCTAAACCTAACCCCAAATCTAAACCTAAAATCTGAACCTAACCCCAAATCCAAACCTAAAATCTAAACCTAACACCAAATCTAAACCTAACCCCAAATCTAAACCTAAAATCTAAACCTAACCCCAAATCTAAACCTAAAATCTAAACCTAACCCCAAATCTAAACCTAACCCCAAATCTAAACCTAAAATCTAAACCTAACCCCAAATCTAAACCTAAAATCTAAACCTAAACCCAAATCTAAACCTAACCCCAAATCTAAACCTAAAATCTAAACCTAACCCCAAATCTAAACCTAACCCCATATCTAAACCTAAAATCTAAACCTAACCCCAAATCTAAACCTAAAATCTAAACCTAACCCCAAATCTAAACCTAACCCCAAATCTAAACCTAAAATCTAAACCTAACCCCAAATCTAAACCTAACCCCAAATCTAAACCTAAAATCTAAACCTAACCCCAAATCTAAACCTAAAATCTAAACCTAACCCCAAATCTAAACCTAAAATCTAAACCTAACCCCAAATCTAAACCTTACCCCAAATATAAACCTAAAATCTAAACCTAACCCCCAATCTAAACCTAAAATCTAAACCTAACCCCAAATCTAAACCAAAAATCTAAACCTAACCCCAAATCTAAACATAAAATCTAAACCTAACCCCAAATTTAAACCTAACCCCAAATCTAAACCTAAAATCTAAACCTAAAATCTAAACCTAAAATCTAAACCTAACACCGAATCTAAAGCTAAAATCTAAACCTAACCCCAAATCTAAACCTAAAATCTAAACCTAACCCCAAATCTAAACCTAAAATCTAAACCTAACCCCAAATCTAAACCTAAACCCAAATCTAAACCTAAAATCTAAACCTAACCCCAAATTTAAACCTAACCCCAAATCTAAACCTAAAATCTAAACCTAACCCCAAATCTAAACCTAAAATCTAAACCTAACCCCAAATCTAAACCTAAAATCTAAACCTAACCCCAAATCTAAACCTAACCCCAAATCTAAACCTAAAATCTAAACCTAACCCCAAATCTAAACCTAACCCCAAATCTAAACCTAAAATCTAAACCTAACCCCAAATCTAAACCTAAAATCTAAACCTAACCCCAAATCTAAACCTAACCCCAAATCTAAACCTAAAATCTAAACCTAACCCCAAATCTAAACCTAAAATCTAAACCTAACCCCAAATCTAAACCTAACCCCAAATCTAAACCTAAAATCTAAACCTAACCCCAAATCTAAACCTAAAATCTAAACCTAACCCCAAATCTAACCCTAAAATCTAAACCTAACCCCAAATCTAAACATAAAATCTAAACCTAACCCCAAATTTAAACCTAACCCCAAATCTAAACCTAAAATCTAAACCTAAAATCTAAACCTAACACCGAATCTAAACCTAAAATCTAAACCTAACCCCAAATCTAAACCTAAAATCTAAACCTAACCCCAAATCTAAACCTAACCCCAAATCTAAACCTAAAATCTAAACCTAACCCCAAATTTAAACCTAACCCCAAATCTAAACCTAAAATCTAAACCTAACCCCAAATCTAAACCTAAAATCTAAACCTAACCCCAAATCTAAACCTAACCCCAAATCTAAACCTAAAATCTAAACCTAAAACCAAATCTAAACCTAAAATCTAAACCTAACCCCAAATTTAAACCTAACCCCAAATCTAAACCTAAAATCTAAACCTAACCCCAAATCTAAACCTAAAATCTAAACCTAACCCCAAATCTAAACCTTACCCCAAATATAAACCTAACCCCAAATCTAAACCTAAAATCTAAACCTAACCCCAAATCTAAACCTTACCCCAAATCTAAACCTAAAATCTAAACCTAAACCCAAATCTAAACCTAAAATCTAAACCTAACCCCAAATCTAAACCTAACCCCAAATCTAAACCTAAAATCTAAACCTAACCCCAAATCTAAACCTAAAATCTAAACCTAAACCCAAATCTAACCCTAAAATCTAAACCTAACCCCAAATCTAAACCTAACCCCAAATCTAAACCTAAAATCTAAACCTAACCCCAAATCTAAACCTAAAATCTAAACCTAACCCCAAACCTAAACCTAAAATCTAAACCTAACCCCAAGTCTAAACCTAACCCCAAATCTAAACCTAAAATCTAAACCTAACCCCAAATCTAAACCTAAAATCTAAACCTAACCCCAAATCTAAACCTAACCCCAAATCTAAACCTAAAATCTAAACCTAACCCCAAATCTAAACCTAAAATCTAAACCTAACCCCAAATCTAAACCTAACCCCAAATCTAAACCTAAAATCTAAACCTAACCCCAAATCTAAACCTAACCCCAAATCTAAACCTAAAATCTAAACCTAACCCCAAATCTAAACCTAACCCAAAACTAAACCTAAAATCTAAACCTAACCCCAAATTTAAACCAAAAATCTAAACCTAACCCCAAATCTAAACCTAACCCCAAATCTAAACCTAAAATCTAAACCTAACCACAAATCTAAACCTAAGCCCAAATCTAAACCTAAAATCTAAACCTAACCCCAAATCTAAACCTAAAATCTAAACCTAACCCCAAGTCTAAACCTAACCCCAAATCTAAACCTAAAATCTGAACCTAACCCCAAATCCAAACCTAAAATCTAAACCTAACACCAAATCTAAACCTAACCCCAAATCTAAACCTAAAATCTAAACCTAACCCCAAATCTAAACCTAAAATCTAAACCTAACCCCAAATCTAAACCTAACCCCAAATCTAAACCTAAAATCTAAACCTAACCCCAAATCTAAACCTAAAATCTAAACCTAAACCCAAATCTAAACCTAACCCCAAATCTAAACCTAAAATCTAAACCTAACCCCAAATCTAAACCTAACCCCATATCTAAACCTAAAATCTAAACCTAACCCCAAATCTAAACCTAAAATCTAAACCTAACCCCAAATCTAAACCTAACCCCAAATCTAAACCTAAAATCTAAACCTAACCCCAAATCTAAACCTAACCCCAAATCTAAACCTAAAATCTAAACCTAACCCCAAATCTAAACCTAACCCCAAATCTAAACCTAACCCCAAATCTAAACCTAAAATCTAAACCTAACCCCAAATTTAAACCTAAAATCTAAACCTAACCCCAAATCTAAACCTAAAATCTAAACCTAACCCCAAATCTAAACCTTACCCCAAATATAAACCTAAAATCTAAACCTAACCCCAAATCTAAACCTAAAATCTAAACCTAACCCCAAATCTAAACCAAAAATCTAAACCTAACCCCAAATCTAAACATAAAATCTAAACCTAACCCCAAATTTAAACCTAACCCCAAATCTAAACCTAAAATCTAAACCTAAAATCTAAACCTAAAATCTAAACCTAACACCGAATCTAAAGCTAAAATCTAAACCTAACCCCAAATCTAAACCTAAAATCTAAACCTAACCCCAAATCTAAACCTAAAATCTAAACCTAACCCCAAATCTAAACCTAACCCCAAATCTAAACCTAAAATCTAAACCTAACCCCAAATTTAAACCTAACCCCAAATCTAAACCTAAAATCTAAACCTAACCCCAAATCTAAACCTAAAATCTAAACCTAACCCCAAATCTAAACCTAAAATCTAAACCTAACCCCAAATCTAAACCTAACCCCAAATCTAAACCTAAAATCTAAACCTAACCCCAAATCTAAACCTAACCCCAAATCTAAACCTAAAATCTAAACCTAACCCCAAATCTAAACCTAAAATCTAAACCTAACCCCAAATCTAAACCTAACCCCAAATCTAAACCTAAAATCTAAACCTAACCCCAAATCTAAACCTAAAATCTAAACCTAACCCCAAATCTAAACCTAACCCCAAATCTAAACCTAAAATCTAAACCTAACCCCAAATCTAAACCTAAAATCTAAACCTAACCCCAAATCTAACCCTAAAATCTAAACCTAACCCCAAATCTAAACATAAAATCTAAACCTAACCCCAAATTTAAACCTAACCCCAAATCTAAACCTAAAATCTAAACCTAAAATCTAAACCTAACACCGAATCTAAACCTAAAATCTAAACCTAACCCCAAATCTAAACCTAAAATCTAAACCTAACCCCAAATCTAAACCTAACCCCAAATCTAAACCTAAAATCTAAACCTAACCCCAAATTTAAACCTAACCCCAAATCTAAACCTAAAATCTAAACCTAACCCCAAATCTAAACCTAAAATCTAAACCTAACCCCAAATCTAAACCTAACCCCAAATCTAAACCTAAAATCTAAACCTAAAACCAAATCTAAACCTAAAATCTAAACCTAACCCCAAATTTAAACCTAACCCCAAATCTAAACCTAAAATCTAAACCTAACCCCAAATCTAAACCTAAAATCTAAACCTAACCCCAAATCTAAACCTTACCCCAAATATAAACCTAACCCCAAATCTAAACCTAAAATCTAAACCTAACCCCAAATCTAAACCTTACCCCAAATATAAACCTAAAATCTAAACCTAACCCCAAATCTAAACCTAAAATCTAAACCTAACCCCAAATCTAAACCTAACCCCAAATCTAAACCTAAAATCTAAACCTAACCCCAAATCTAAACCTAACCCCAAATCTAAACCTAAAATCTAAACCTAACCCCAAATTTAAACCTAAAATCTAAACCTAACCCCAAATCTAAACCTGAAATCTAAATCTAACCCCAAATCTAAACCTAACCCCAAATCTAAACCTAAAATCTAAACCTAACCCCAAATCTAAACCTAACCCCAAATCTAAACCTAAAATCTAAACCTAAACCCAAACCTAAACCTAACCCCAAATCTAAACCTAAAATCTAAACCTAACCCCAAATCTAAACCTAACCCCATATCTAAACCTAAAATCTAAACCTAACCCCAAATGTAAACCTAAAATCTAAACCTAACCCCAAATCTAAACCTAAAATCTAAACCTAACCCCAAATCTAAACCTTACCCCAAATATAAACCTCAAATCTAAACCTAACCCCAAATCTAAACCTAAAATCTAAACCTAACCCCAAATCTAAACCAAAAATCTAAACCTAACCCCAAATCTAAATCTAACCCCAAATCTAAACCTAAAATCTAAACCTAACCCCAAATCTAAACCTAAAATCTAAACCTAACCCCAAATCTAAACCTAACCCCAAATCTAAACCTAAAATCTAAACCTAACCCCAAATCTAAACCTAAAATCTAAACCTAAACCCAAATCTAAACCTAAAATCTAAACCTAACCCCAAATCTAAACCTAACCCCAAATCTAAACCTAAAATCTAAACCTAACCCCAAATCTAAACCTAAAATCTAAACCTAACCCCAAACCTAAACCTAAAATCTAAACCTAACCCCAAGTCTAAACCTAACCCCAAATCTAAACCTAAAATCTAAACCTAACCCCAAATCTAAACCTAAAATCTAAACCTAACCCCAAATCTAAACCTAACCCCAAATCTAAACCTAAAATCTAAACCTAACCCCAAATCTAAACCTAAAATCTAAACCTAACCCCAAATCTAAACCTAACCCCAAATCTAAACCTAAAATCTAAACCTAACCCCAAATCTAAACCTAACCCCAAATGTAAACCTAAAATCTAAACCTAACCCCAAATCTAAACCTAACCCCAAATCTAAACCTAACCCCAAATCTAAACCTAAAATCTAAACATAACCCAAATTTAAACCAAAAATCTAAACCTAACCCCAAATCTAAACCTAACCCAAATCTAAACCTAAAATCTAAACCTAACCACAAATCTAAACCTAAGCCCAAATCTAAACCTAAAATCTAAACCTAACCCCAAATCTAAACCTAAAATCTAAACCTAACCCCAAATCTAAACCTAAAATCTAAACCTAACCCCAAGTCTAAACCTAACCCCAAATCTAAACCTAAAATCTGAACCTAACCCCAAATCCAAACCTAAAATCTAAACCTAACACCAAATCTAAACCTAACCCCAAATCTAAACCTAAAATCTAAACCTAACCCCAAATCTAAACCTAAAATCTAAACCTAACCCCAAATCTAAACCTAACCCCAAATCTAAACCTAAAATCTAAACCTAACCCCAAATCTAAACCTAAAATCTAAACCTAACCCAAATCTAAACCTAACCCAAATCTAAACCTAAAATCTAAACCTAACCCCAAATCTAAACCTAACCCCATATCTAAACCTAAAATCTAAACCGAACCCCAAATCTAAACCTAAAATCTAAACCTAACCCCAAATCTAAACCTAACCCCAAATCTAAACCTAAAATCTAAACCTAACCCCAAATCTAAACCTAACCCCAAATCTAAACCTAAAATCTAAACCTAACCCCAAATCTAAACCTAACCCCAAATCTAAACCTAACCCAAATCTAAACCTAAAATCTAAACCTAACCCCAAATTTAAACCTAAAATCTAAACCTAACCCCAAATCTAAACCTAAAATCTAAACCTAACCCCAATCTAAACCTTACCCCAAATATAAACCTAAAATCTAAACCTAACCCCAAATCTAAACCTAAAATCTAAACCTAACCCCAAATCTAAACCAAAAATCTAAACCTAACCCCAAATCTAAACATAAAATCTAAACCTAACCCCAAATTTAAACCTAACCCCAAATCTAAACCTAAAATCTAAACCTAAAATCTAAACCTAACACCGAATCTAAACCTAAAATCTAACCTAACCCCAAATCTAAACCTAAAATCTAAACCTAACCCCAAATCTAAACCTAACCCCAAATCTAAACCTAAAATCTAAACCTAACCCCAAATTTAAACCTAACCCCAAATCTAAACCTAAAATCTAAACCTAACCCCAAATCTAAACCTAACCCCAAATCTAAACCTAAAATCTAAACCTAAAATCAAATCTAAACCTAAAATCTAACCTAACCCAAATTTAAACCTAACCCCAAATCTAAACCTAAAATCTAAACCTAACCCCAAATCTAAACCTAAAATCTAAACCTAACCCCAAATCTAAACCTTACCCCAAATATAAACCTAACCCCAAATCTAAACCTAAAATCTAAACCTAACCCCAAATCTAAACCTTACCCCAAATATAAACCTAAAATTTAAACCTAACCCAAATCTAAACCTAAAATCTAAACCTAACCCAAATCTAAACCTAACCCCAAATCTAAACCTAAAATCTAAACCTAACCCCAAATCTAAACCTAACCCCAAATCTAAACCTAAAATCTAAACCTAACCCCAAATTTAAACCTAAAATCTAAACCTAACCCCAAATCTAAACCTGAAATCTAAATCTAACCCCAAATCTAAACCTAACCCCAAATCTAAACCTAAAATCTAAACCTAACCCCAAATCTAAACCTAACCCCAAATCTAAACCTAAAATCTAAACCTAAACCCAAACCTAAACCTAACCCCAAATCTAAACCTAAAATCTAAACCTAACCCACAAATCTAAACCTAACCCCATATCTAAACCTAAAATCTAAACCTAACCCCAAATGTAAACCTAAAATCTAAACCTAACCCCAAATCTAAACCTAAAAATCTAAACCTAACCCCAAATCTAAACCTTACCCCAAATATAAACCTAAAATCTAAACCTAACCCCAAATCTAAACCTAAAATCTAAACCTAACCCCAAATCTAAACCAAAAATCTAAACCTAACCCCAAATCTAATCTAACCCCAAATCTAAACCTAAAATCTAAACCTAACCCCAAATCTAAACCTAAAATCTAAACCTAAACCCCAAATCTAAACCTAAAATCTAAACCTAACCCCAAATCTAAACCTAACCCCAAATCTAAACCTAAAATATAAACCTACCCCAAATCTAAACCTAAAATCTAAACCTAAACCCAAATCTAACCCTAAAATCTAAACCTAACCCCAAATCTAAACTAACCCCAAATCTAAACCTAAAATCTAAACCTAACCCCAAATCTAACCTAAAATCTAAACCTAACCCCAAACCTAACCTAAAATCTAAACCTAACCCCAAGTCTAAACCTAACCCCAAATCTAAACCTAAAATCTAAACCTAACCCCAAATCTAAACCTAAAATCTAAACCTAACCCCAAATCTAAACCTAACCCCAAATCTAAACCTAAAATCTAAACCTAACCCAAATCTAAACCTAAAATCTAAACCTAACCCCAAATCTAAACCTAACCCCAAATCTAAACCTAAAATCTAAACCTAACCCCAAATCTAAACCTAACCCCAAATCTAAACCTAAAATCTAAACCTAACCCCAAATCTAAACCTAACCCCAAATCTAAACCTAAAATCTAAACCTAACCCCAAATCTAAACCTAAAATCTAAACCTAACCCCAAACCTAAACCTAAAATCTAAACCTAACCCCAAGTCTAAACCTAACCCCAAATCTAAACCTAAAATCTAAACCTAACCCCAAATCTAAACCTAAAATCTAAACCTAACCCCAAATCTAAACCTAACCCCAAATCTAAACCTAAAATCTAAACCTAACCCCAAATCTAAACCTAAAATCTAAACCTAACCCCAAATCTAAACCTAACCCCAAATCTAAACCTAAAATCTAAACCTAACCCCAAATCTAAACCTAACCCCAAATCTAAACCTAAAATCTAACCTAACCCCAAATCTAAACCTAACCCCAAATCTAAACCTAACCCCAAATCTAAACCTAAAATCTAAACCTAACCCCAAATTAAACCAAAAATCTAAACCTAACCCCAAATCTAAACCTAACCCCAAATCTAAACCTAAAATCTAAACCTAACCACAAATCTAAACCTAAGCCCAAATCTAAACCTAAAATCTAAACCTAACCCCAAATCTAAACCTAAAATCTAAACCTAACCCCAAATCTAAACCTAAAATCTAAACCTAACCCCAAGTCTAAACCTAACCCCAAATCTAAACCTAAAATCTGAACCTAACCCCAAATCCAAACCTCAAATCTAAACCTAACCCCAAATCTAAACCTAAAATCTAAACCTAACCCCAAATCTAAACCAAAAATCTAAACCTAACCCCAAATCTAAATCTAACCCCAAATCTAAACCTAAAATCTAAACCTAACCCCAAATCTAAACCTAAAATCTAAACCTAACCCCAAATCTAAACCTAACCCCAAATCTAAACCTAAAATCTAAACCTAACCCCAAATCTAAACCTAAAATCTAAACCTAAACCCAAATCTAAACCTAAAATCTAAACCTAACCCCAAATCTAAACCTAACCCCAAATCTAAACCTAAAATCTAAACCTAACCCCAAATCTAAACCTAAAATCTAAACCTAACCCCAAACCTAAACCTAAAATCTAAACCTAACCCCAAGTCTAAACCTAACCCCAAATCTAAACCTAAAATCTAAACCTAACCCCAAATCTAAACCTAAAATCTAAACCTAACCCCAAATCTAAACCTAACCCCAAATCTAAACCTAAAATCTAAACCTAACCCCAAATCTAAACCTAAAATCTAAACCTAACCCCAAATCTAAACCTAACCCCAAATCTAAACCTAAAATCTAAACCTAAACCCAAATCTAAACCTAACCCCAAATCTAAACCTAAAATCTAAACCTAACCCCAAATCTAAACCTAACCCCAAATCTAAACCTAAAATCTAAACCTAACCCCAAATCTAAACCTAAAATCTAAACCTAACCCCAAATCTAAACCTAACCCCAAATCTAAACCTAAAATCTAAACCTAACCCCAAATCTAAACCTAACCCCAAATGTAAACCTAAAATCTAAACCTAACCCCAAATCTAAACCTAACCCCAAATCTAAACCTAACCCCAAATCTAAACCTAAAATCTAAACATAACCCCAAATTTAAACCAAAAATCTAAACCTAACCCCAAATCTAAACCTAAAATCTAAACCTAACCACAAATCTAAACCTAAGCCCAAATCTAAACCTAAAATCTAAACCTAACCCCAAATCTAAACCTAAAATCTAAACCTAACCCCAAATCTAAACCTAAAATCTAAACCTAACCCCAAGTCTAAACCTAACCCCAAATCTAAACCTAAAATCTGAACCTAACCCCAAATCCAAACCTAAAATCTAAACCTAACACCAAATCTAAACCTAACCCCAAATCTAAACCTAAAATCTAAACCTAACCCCAAATCTAAACCTAAAATCTAAACCTAACCCCAAATCTAAACCTAACCCCAAATCTAAACCTAAAATCTAAACCTAACCCCAAATCTAAACCTAAAATCTAAACCTAAACCCAAATCTAAACCTAACCCCAAATCTAAACCTAAAATCTAAACCTAACCCCAAATCTAAACCTAACCCCATATCTAAACCTAAAATCTAAACCGAACCCCAAATCTAAACCTAAAATCTAAACCTAACCCCAAATCTAAACCTAACCCCAAATCTAAACCTAAAATCTAAACCTAACCCCAAATCTAAACCTAACCCCAAATCTAAACCTAAAATCTAAACCTAACCCCAAATCTAAACCTAACCCCAAATCTAAACCTAAAATCTAAACCTAACCCCAAATTTAAACCTAAAATCTAAACCTAACCCCAAATCTAAACCTAAAATCTAAACCTAACCCCAAATCTAAACCTTACCCCAAATATAAACCTAAAATCTAAACCTAACCCCAAATCTAAACCTAAAATCTAAACCTAACCCCAAATCTAAACCAAAAATCTAAACCTAACCCCAAATCTAAACATAAAATCTAAACCTAACCCCAAATTTAAACCTAACCCCAAATCTAAACCTAAAATCTAAACCTAAAATCTAAACCTAACACCGAATCTAAACCTAAAATCTAAACCTAACCCCAAATCTAAACCTAAAATCTAAACCTAACCCCAAATCTAAACCTAACCCCAAATCTAAACCTAAAATCTAAACCTAACCCCAAATTTAAACCTAACCCCAAATCTAAACCTAAAATCTAAACCTAACCCCAAATCTAAACCTAACCCCAAATCTAAACCTAAAATCTAAACCTAAAACCAAATCTAAACCTAAAATCTAAACCTAACCCCAAATTTAAACCTAACCCCAAATCTAAACCTAAAATCTAAACCTAACCCCAAATCTAAACCTAAAATCTAAACCTAACCCCAAATCTAAACCTTACCCCAAATATAAACCTAACCCCAAATCTAAACCTAAAATCTAAACCTAACCCCAAATCTAAACCTTACCCCAAATATAAACCTAAAATCTAAACCTAACCCCAAATCTAAACCTAAAATCTAAACCTAACCCCAAATCTAAACCTAACCCCAAATCTAAACCTAAAATCTAAACCTAACCCCAAATCTAAACCTAACCCCAAATCTAAACCTAAAATCTAAACCTAACCCCAAATTTAAACCTAAAATCTAAACCTAACCCCAAATCTAAACCTGAAATCTAAATCTAACCCCAAATCTAAACCTAACCCCAAATCTAAACCTAAAATCTAAACCTAACCCCAAATCTAAACCTAACCCCAAATCTAAACCTAAAATCTAAACCTAAACCCAAACCTAAACCTAACCCCAAATCTAAACCTAAAATCTAAACCTAACCCCAAATCTAAACCTAACCCCATATCTAAACCTAAAATCTAAACCTAACCCCAAATGTAAACCTAAAATCTAAACCTAACCCCAAATCTAAACCTAAAATCTAAACCTAACCCCAAATCTAAACCTTACCCCAAATATAAACCTAAAATCTAAACCTAACCCCAAATCTAAACCTAAAATCTAAACCTAACCCCAAATCTAAACCAAAAATCTAAACCTAACCCCAAATCTAAATCTAACCCCAAATCTAAACCTAAAATCTAAACCTAACCCCAAATCTAAACCTAAAATCTAAACCTAAACCCAAATCTAAACCTAAAATCTAAACCTAACCCCAAATCTAAACCTAACCCCAAATCTAAACCTAAAATATAAACCTAACCCCAAATCTAAACCTAAAATCTAAACCTAAACCCAAATCTAACCCTAAAATCTAAACCTAACCCCAAATCTAAACCTAACCCCAAATCTAAACCTAAAATCTAAACCTAACCCCAAATCTAAACCTAAAATCTAAACCTAACCCCAAACCTAAACCTAAAATCTAAACCTAACCCCAAGTCTAAACCTAACCCCAAATCTAAACCTAAAATCTAAACCTAACCCCAAATCTAAACCTAAAATCTAAACCTAACCCCAAATCTAAACCTAACCCCAAATCTAAACCTAAAATCTAAACCTAACCCCAAATCTAAACCTAAAATCTAAACCTAACCCCAAATCTAAACCTAACCCCAAATCTAAACCTAAAATCTAAACCTAACCCCAAATCTAAACCTAACCCCAAATCTAAACCTAAAATCTAAACCTAACCCCAAATCTAAACCTAACCCCAAATCTAAACCTAACCCCAAATCTAAACCTAAAATCTAAACCTAACCCCAAATTTAAACCAAAAATCTAAACCTAACCCCAAATCTAAACCTAACCCCAAATCTAAACCTAAAATCTAAACCTAACCACAAATCTAAACCTAAGCCCAAATCTAAACCTAAAATCTAAACCTAACCCCAAATCTAAACCTAAAATCTAAACCTAACCCCAAGTCTAAACCTAACCCCAAATCTAAACCTAAAATCTGAACCTAACCCCAAATCCAAACCTAAAATCTAAACCTAACACCAAATCTAAACCTAACCCCAAATCTAAACCTAAAATCTAAACCTAACCCCAAATCTAAACCTAAAATCTAAACCTAACCCCAAATCTAAACCTAACCCCAAATCTAAACCTAAAATCTAAACCTAACCCCAAATCTAAACCTAAAATCTAAACCTAAACCCAAATCTAAACCTAACCCCAAATCTAAACCTAAAATCTAAACCTAACCCCAAATCTAAACCTAACCCCATATCTAAACCTAAAATCTAAACCTAACCCCAAATCTAAACCTAAAATCTAAACCTAACCCCAAATCTAAACCTAACCCCAAATCTAAACCTAAAATCTAAACCTAACCCCAAATCTAAACCTTACCCCAAATCTAAACCTAAAATCTAAACCTAACCCCAAATCTAAACCTAAAATCTAAACCTAACCCCAAATCTAAACCAAAAATCTAAACCTAACCCCAAATCTAAATCTAACCCCAAATCTAAACCTAAAATCTAAACCTAACCCCAAATCTAAACCTAAAATCTAAACCTAAACCCAAATCTAAACCTAAAATCTAAACCTAACCCCAAATCTAAACCTAACCCCAAATCTAAACCTAAAATCTAAACCTAACCCCAAATCTAAACCTAAAATCTAAACCTAAACCCAAATCTAACCCTAAAATCTAAACCTAACCCCAAATCAAAACCTAACCCCAAATCTAAACCTAAAATCTAAACCTAACCCCAAATCTAAACCTAAAATCTAAACCTAACCCCAAATCTAAACCTAAAATCTAAACCTACCCCAAGTCTAAACCTAACCCCAAATCTAAACCTAAAATCTAAACCTAACCCCAAATCTAAACCTAAAATCTAAACCTAACCCCAAATCTAAACCTAACCCCAAATCTAAACCTAAAATCTAAACCTAACCCCAAATCTAAACCTAACCCCAAATCTAAACCTAAAATCTAAACCTAACCCCAAATTTAAACCTAAAATCTAAACCTAACCCCAAATCTAAACCTAAAATCTAAACCTAACCCCAAATCTAAACCTAAAATCTAAACCTAACCCCAAATCTAAACCTAAAATCTAAACCTAACCCCAAATCTAAACCTTGCCCCAAATCTAAACCTAAAATCTAAACCTAACCCCAAATCTAAACCTAACCCCAAATCTAAAGCCAAAATCTAAACCTAACCCCAAATCTAAACCTAACCCCAAATCTAAACCTAAAATCTAAACCTAACCCCAAATCTAAACCTAACCCCATATCTAAACCTAAAATCTAAACCTAACCCCAAATCTAAACCTAAAATCTAAACCTAACCCCAAATCTAAACCTAACCCCAAATCTAAACCTAAAATCTAAACCTAACCCCAAATCTAAACCTAACCCCAAATCTAAACCTAAAATCTAAACCTAACCCCAAATTTGAACCTAAAATCTAAACCTAACCCCAAATCTAAACCTAAAATCTAAACCTAACCCCAAATCTAAACCTAACCCCAAATCTAAACCTAAAATCTAAACCTAACCACAAATCTAAACCTAAGCCCAAATCTAAACCTAAAATCTAAACTTAACCCCAAATCTAAACCTAAAATCTAAACCTAACCCCAAATCTAAACCTAAAATCTAAACCTAACCCCAAGTCTAAACCTAACCCCAAATCTAAACCTAAAATCTGAACCTAACCCCAAATCCAAACCTAAAATCTAAACCTAACAACAAATCTAAACCTAACCCAAAATCTAAACCTAAAATCTAAACCTAACCCCAAATCTAAACCTAAAATCTAAACCTAACCCCAAATCTAAACCTAACCCCAAATCTAAACCTAAAATCTAAACCTAACCCCAAATCTAAACCTAAAATCTAAACCTAAACCCAAATCTAAACCTAACCCCAAATCTAAACCTAAAATCTAAACCTAACCCCAAATCTAAACCTAACCCCATATCTAAACCTAAAATCTAAACCTAACCCCAAATGTAAACCTAAAATCTAAACCTAACCCCAAATCTAAACCTAAAATCTAAACCTAACCCCAAATCTAAACCTTACCCCAAATATAAACCTAAAATCTAAACCTAACCCCAAATCTAAACCTAAAATCTAAACCTAACCCCAAATCTAAACCTAACCCCAAATCTAAACCTAAAATCTAAACCTAACCCCAAATCTAAACCTAAAATCTAAACCTAACCCCAAATCTAAACCTAACCCCAAATCTAAACCTAAAATCTAAACCTAACCCCAAATCTAAACCTAAAATCTAAACCTAAACCCAAATCTAACCCTAAAATCTAAACCTAACCCCAAATCTAAACCTAACCCCAAATCTAAACCTAAAATCTAAACCTAACCCCAAATCTAAACCTAACCCCAAATCTAAACCTAAAATCTAAACCTAACCCCAAATCTCAACCTAACCCCAAATCTAAACCTAAAATCTAAACCTAACCCCAAATCTAAACCTAACCCCAAATCTAAACCTAACCCCAAATCTAAACCTAAAATCTAAACCTAACCCCAAATCTAACCCTAAAATCTAAACCTAACCCCAAATCTAAACATAAAATCTAAACCTAACCCCAAATCTAAACCTAACCCCAAATCTAAACCTAAAATCTAAACCTAAAATCTAAACCTAACACCGAATCTAAACCTAAAATCTAAACCTAACCCCAAATCTAAACCTAAAATCTAAACCTAACCCCAAATCTAAACCTAACCCCAAATCTAAACCTAAAATCTAAACCTAACCCCAAATCTAAACCTAAAATCTAAACCTAACCCCAAATCTAAACCTAACCCCAAATCTAAACCTAAAATCTAAACCTAACCCCAAATTTAAACCTAAGCCCAAATCTAAACCTAAAATCTAAACCTAACCCCAAATCTAAACCTTACCCCAAATATAAACCTAAAATCTAAACCTAACCCCAAATCTAAACCTAAAATCTAAACCTAACCCCAAATCTAAACCTAAAATCTAAACCTAAAATCTAAACCTAACCCCAAATCTAAACCTAAAATCTAAACCTAACCCCAAATCTAAACCTAACCCCAATTCTAAACCTAAAATCTAAACCTAACCCCAAATCTAAACCTAACCCCAAATCTAAACCTAAAATCTAAACCTAAACCCAAATCTAAACCTAAAATCTAAACCTAACCCCAAATCTAAACCTAACCCCAAATCTAAACCTAAAATCTAAACCTAACCCCAAATCTAAACCTAAAATCTAAACCTAACCCCAAATCTAAACCTTACCCCAAATATAAACCTAACGCCAAATCTAAACCTAAAATCTAAACCTAACCCCAAATCTAAACCTTACCCCAAATATAAACCTAAAATCTAAACCTAACCCCAAATCTAAACCTAAAATCTAAACCTAACCCCAAATCTAAACCTAACCCCAAATCTAAACCTAAAATCTAAACGTAACCCCAAATCTAAACCTAACCCCAAATCTAAACCTAAAATCTAAACCTAACCCCAAATCTAAACCTAACCCCAAATCTAAACCTAAAATCTAAACCTAACCCCAAATTTAAACCTAAAATCTAAACCTAACCCCAAATCTAAACCTAAAATCTAAACGTAACCCCAAATCTAAACCTAAAATCTAAACCTAACCCCAAATCTAAACCTAACCCCAAATCTAAACCTAAAATCTAAACCTAACCCCAAATCTAAACCTAAAATCTAAACCTAACCCCAAATCTAAACCTAACCCCAAATCTAAACCTAAAATCTAAACCTAACCCCAAATCTAAACCTAAAATCTAAACCTAAACCCAAATCTAACCCTAAAATCTAAACCTAACCCCAAATCTAAACCTAACCCCAAATCTAAACCTAAAATCTAAACCTAACCCCAAATCTAAACCTAAAATCTAAACCTAACCCCAAATCTCAACCTAACCCCAAATCTAAACCTAAAATCTAAACCTAACCCCAAATCTAAACCTAACCCCAAATCTAAACCTAAAATCTAAACCTAACCCCAAATCTAAACCTAAAATCTAAACCTACCCCAAGTCTAAACCTAACCCCAAATCTAAACCTAAAATCTAAACCTAACCCCAAATCTAAACCTAACCCCAAATCTAAACCTAAAATCTAAACCTAACCCCAAATCTAAACCTAAAATCTAAACCTAACCCCAAATCTAAACCTAACCCCAAATCTAAACCTAAAATCTAAACCTAACCCCAAATCTAAACCTAACCCCAAATCTAAACCTAAAATCTAAACCTAACCCCAAATCTAAACCTAAAATCTAAACCTAACCCCAAATCTAAACCTAACCCCAAATCTAAACCTAAAATCTAAACCTAACCCCAAATCTAAACCTAAAATCTAAACCTAACCCCAAATCTAAACCTAACCCCAAATCTAAACCTAAAATCTAAACCTAACCCCAAATCTAAACCTAAAATCTAAACCTAACCCCAATTCTAAACCTAACCCCAAATCTAAACCTAAAATCTAAACCTAACCCCAAATTTAAACCTAAAATCTAAACCTAACCCCAAATCTAAACCTAAAATCTAAACCTAACCCCAAATCTAAACCTAACCCCAAATCTAAACCTAAAATCTAAACCTAACCCCAAATCTAAACCTAAAATCTAAACCTAACCCCAATTCTAAACCTAACCCCAAATCTAAACCTAAAATCTAAACCTAACCCCAAATCTAAACCTAACCCCAAATCTAAACCTAAAATCTAAACCTAACCCCAAATCTAAACCTAACCCCAAATCTAAACCTAAAATCTAAACCTAACCCCAAATTTGAACCTAAAATCTAAACCTAACCCCAAATCTAAACCTAAAATCTAAACCTAACCCCAAATCTAAACCTAACCCCAAATCTAAACCTAAAATCTAAACCTAACCACAAATCTAAACCTAAGCCCAAATCTAAACCTAAAATCTAAACTTAACCCCAAATCTAAACCTAAAATCTAAACCTAACCCCAAATCTAAACCTAAAATCTAAACCTAACCCCAAATCTAAACCTAAAATCTGAACCTAACCCCAAATCCAAACCTAAAATCTAAACCTAACAACAAATCTAAACCTAACCCCAAATCTAAACCTAAAATCTAAACCTAACCCCAAATCTAAACCTAAAATCTAAACCTAACCCCAAATCTAAACCTAAAATCTAAACCTAAAATCTAAACCTAACCCCAAATCTAAACCTAAAATCTAAACCTAACCCCAAATCTAAACCTAACCCCAATTCTAAACCTAAAATCTAAACCTAACCCCAAATCTAAACCTAACCCCAAATCTAAACCTAAAATCTAAACCTAAACCCAAATCTAAACCTAAAATCTAAACCTAACCCCAAATCTAAACCTAACCCCAAATCTAAACCTAAAATCTAAACCTAACCCCAAATCTAAACCTAAAATCTAAACCTAACCCCAAATCTAAACCTTACCCCAAATATAAACCTAACCCCAAATCTAAACCTAAAATCTAAACCTAACCCCAAATCTAAACCTTACCCCAAATATAAACCTAAAATCTAAACCTAACCCCAAATCTAAACCTAAAATCTAAACCTAACCCCAAATCTAAACCTAACCCCAAATCTAAACCTAAAATCTAAACGTAACCCCAAATCTAAACCTAACCCCAAATCTAAACCTAAAATCTAAACCTAACCCCAAATCTAAACCTAACCCCAAATCTAAACCTAAAATCTAAACCTAACCCCAAATTTAAACCTAAAATCTAAACCTAACCCCAAATCTAAACCTAAAATCTAAACCTAACCCCAAATCTAAACCTAAAATCTAAACCTAACCCCAAATCTAAACCTAACCCCAAATCTAAACCTAAAATCTAAACCTAACCCCAAATCTAAACCTAAAATCTAAACCTAACCCCAAATCTAAACCTAACCCCAAATCTAAACCTAAAATCTAAACCTAACCCCAAATCTAAACCTAAAATCTAAACCTAAACCCAAATCTAACCCTAAAATCTAAACCTAACCCCAAATCTAAACCTAACCCCAAATCTAAACCTAAAATCTAAACCTAACCCCAAATCTAAACCTAAAATCTAAACCTAACCCCAAATCTCAACCTAACCCCAAATCTAAACCTAAAATCTAAACCTAACCCCAAATCTAAACCTAACCCCAAATCTAAACCTAAAATCTAAACCTAACCCCAAATCTAAACCTAAAATCTAAACCTACCCCAAGTCTAAACCTAACCCCAAATCTAAACCTAAAATCTAAACCTAACCCCAAATCTAAACCTAAAATCTAAACCTAACCCCAAATCTAAACCTAACCCCAAATCTAAACCTAAAATCTAAACCTAACCCCAAATCTAAACCTAAAATCTAAACCTAACCCCAAATCTAAACCTAACCCCAAATCTAAACCTAAAATCTAAACCTAACCCCAAATCTAAACCTAACCCCAAATCTAAACCTAAAATCTAAACCTAACCCCAAATCTAAACCTAAAATCTAAACCTAACCCCAAATCTAAACCTAACCCCAAATCTAAACCTAAAATCTAAACCTAACCCCAAATCTAAACCTAAAATCTAAACCTAACCCCAAATCTAAACCTAACCCCAAATCTAAACCTAAAATCTAAACCTAACCCCAAATCTAAACCTAAAATCTAAACCTAACCCCAATTCTAAACCTAACCCCAAATCTAAACCTAAAATCTAAACCTAACCCCAAATTTAAACCTAAAATCTAAACCTAACCCCAAATCTAAACCTAAAATCTAAACCTAACCCCAAATCTAAACCTAACCCCAAATCTAAACCTAAAATCTAAACCTAACCCCAAATCTAAACCTAAAATCTAAACCTAACCCCAATTCTAAACCTAACCCCAAATCTAAACCTAAAATCTAAACCTAACCCCAAATCTAAACCTAACCCCAAATCTAAACCTAAAATCTAAACCTAACCCCAAATCTAAACCTAACCCCAAATCTAAACCTAAAATCTAAACCTAACCCCAAATTTGAACCTAAAATCTAAACCTAACCCCAAATCTAAACCTAAAATCTAAACCTAACCCCAAATCTAAACCTAACCCCAAATCTAAACCTAAAATCTAAACCTAACCACAAATCTAAACCTAAGCCCAAATCTAAACCTAAAATCTAAACTTAACCCCAAATCTAAACCTAAAATCTAAACCTAACCCCAAATCTAAACCTAAAATCTAAACCTAACCCCAAATCTAAACCTAAAATCTGAACCTAACCCCAAATCCAAACCTAAAATCTAAACCTAACAACAAATCTAAACCTAACCCCAAATCTAAACCTAAAATCTAAACCTAACCCCAAATCTAAACCTAAAATCTAAACCTAACCCCAAATCTAAACCTAACCCCAAATCTAAACCTAAAATCTAAACCTAACCCCAAATCTAAACCTAAAATCTAAACCTAAACCCAAATCTAAACCTAACCCCAAATCTAAACCTAAAATCTAAACCTAACCCCAAATCTAAACCTAACCCCATATCTAAACCTAAAATCTAAACCTAACCCCAAATGTAAACCTAAAATCTAAACCTAACCCCAAATCTAAACCTAAAATCTAAACCTAACCCCAAATCTAAACCTTACCCCAAATATAAACCTAAAATCTAAACCTAACCCCAAATCTAAACCTAAAATCTAAACCTAACCCCAAATCTAAACCTAACCCCAAATCTAAACCTAAAATCTAAACCTAACCCCAAATCTAAACCTAAAATCTAAACCTAACCCCAAATCTAAACCTAACCCCAAATCTAAACCTAAAATCTAAACCTAACCCCAAATCTAAACCTAAAATCTAAACCTAAACCCAAATCTAACCCTAAAATCTAAACCTAACCCCAAATGTAAACCTAAAATCTAAACCTAACCCCAAATCTAAACCTAACCCCAAATCTAAACCTAAAATCTAAACCTAACCCCAAATCTCAACCTAACCCCAAATCTAAACCTAAAATCTAAACCTAACCCCAAATCTAAACCTAACCCCAAATCTAAACCTAAAATCTAAACCTAACCCCAAATCTAAACCTAACCCCAAATCTAAACCTAAAATCTAAACCTAACCCCAAATCTAACCCTAAAATCTAAACCTAACCCCAAATCTAAACATAAAATCTAAACCTAACCCCAAATCTAAACCTAACCCCAAATCTAAACCTAAAATCTAAACCTAAAATCTAAACCTAACACCGAATCTAAACCTAAAATCTAAACCTAACCCCAAATCTAAACCTAAAATCTAAACCTAACCCCAAATCTAAACCTAACCCCAAATCTAAACCTAAAATCTAAACCTAACCCCAAATCTAAACCTAAAATCTAAACCTAACCCCAAATCTAAACCTAACCCCAAATCTAAACCTAAAATCTAAACCTAACCCCAAATTTAAACCTAACCCCAAATCTAAACCTAAAATCTAAACCTAACCCCAAATCTAAACCTTACCCCAAATATAAACCTAAAATCTAAACCTAACGCCAAATCTAAACCTAAAATCTAAACCTAACCCTAAATCTAAACCTAAAATCTAAACCTAAAATCTAAACCTAACCCCAAATCTAAACCTAAAATCTAAACCTAACCCCAAATCTAAACCTAACCCCAAATATAAACCTAAAATCTAAACCTAACCCCAAATCTAAACCTAACCCCAAATCTAAACCTAAAATCTAAACCTAAACCCAAATCTAAACCTAAAATCTAAACCTAACCCCAAATCTAAACCTAACCCCAAATCTAAACCTAAAATCTAAACCTAACCCCAAATCTAAACCTTACCCCAAATATAAACCTAACCCCAAATCTAAACCTAAAATCTAAACCTAACCCCAAATCTAAACCTTACCCCAAATATAAACCTAAAATCTAAACCTAACCCCAAATCTAAACCTAAAATCTAAACCTAACCCCAAATCTAAACCTAAAATCTAAACCTAACCCCAAATCTAAACCTAACCCCAAATCTAAACCTAAAATCTAAACCTAACCCCAAATCTAAACCTAACCCCAAATCTAAACCTAAAATCTAAACCTAACCCCAAATTTAAACCTAAAATCTAAACCTAACCCCAAATCTAAACCTAAAATCTAAACCTAACCCCAAATCTAAACCTAAAATCTAAACCTAACCCCAAATCTAAACCTAACCCCAAATCTAAACCTAAAATCTAAACCTAACCCCAAATCTAAACCTAAAATCTAAACCTAACCCCAAATCTAAACCTAACCCCAAATCTAAACCTAAAATCTAAACCTAACCCCAAATCTAAACCTAAAATCTAAACCTAAACCCAAATCTAACCCTAAAATCTAAACCTAACCCCAAATCTAAACCTAACCCCAAATCTAAACCTAAAATCTAAACCTAACCCCAAATCTAAACCTAACCCCAAATCTAAACCTAAAATCTAAACCTAACCCCAAATCTCAACCTAACCCCAAATCTAAACCTAAAATCTAAACCTAACCCCAAATCTAAACCTAACCCCAAATCTAAACCTAAAATCTAAACCTAACCCCAAATCTAAACCTAACCCCAAATCTAAACCTAAAATCTAAACCTAACCCCAAATCTAAACCTAAAATCTAAACCTAACCCCAAATCTAAACCTAACCCCAAATCTAAACCTAAAATCTAAACCTAACCCCAAATCTAAACCTAAAATCTAAACCTAACCCCAAATCTAACCCTAAAATCTAAACCTAACCCCAAATCTAAACATAAAATCTAAACCTAACCCCAAATCTAAACCTAACCCCAAATCTAAACCTAAAATCTAAACCTAAAATCTAAACCTAACACCGAATCTAAACCTAAAATCTAAACCTAACCCCAAATCTAAACCTAAAATCTAAACCTAACCCCAAATCTAAACCTAAAATCTAAACCTAACCCCAAATCTAAACCTAACCCCAAATCTAAACCTAAAATCTAAACCTAACCCCAAATTTAAACCTAACCCCAAATCTAAACCTAAAATCTAAACCTAACCCCAAATCTAAACCTTACCCCAAATATAAACCTAAAATCTAAACCTAACCCCAAATCTAAACCTAAAATCTAAACCTAACCCCAAATCTAAACCTAAAATCTAAACCTAAAATCTAAACCTAACCCCAAATCTAAACCTAAAATCTAAACCTAACCCCAAATCTAAACCTAACCCCAATTCTAAACCTAAAATCTAAACCTAACCCCAAATCTAAACCTAACCCCAAATCTAAACCTAAAATCTAAACCTAAACCCAAATCTAAACCTAAAATCTAAACCTAACCCCAAATCTAAACCTAACCCCAAATCTAAACCTAAAATCTAAACCTAACCCCAAATCTAAACCTAAAATCTAAACCTAACCCCAAATCTAAACCTTACCCCAAATATAAACCTAACCCCAAATCTAAACCTAAAATCTAAACCTAACCCCAAATCTAAACCTTACCCCAAATATAAACCTAAAATCTAAACCTAACCCCAAATCTAAACCTAAAATCTAAACCTAACCCCAAATCTAAACCTAACCCCAAATCTAAACCTAAAATCTAAACCTAACCCCAAATCTAAACCTAACCCCAAATCTAAACCTAAAATCTAAACCTAACCCCAAATCTAAACCTAACCCCAAATCTAAACCTAAAATCTAAACCTAACCCCAAATTTAAACCTAAAATCTAAACCTAACCCCAAATCTATCCTGAAATCTAAACCTAACCCCAAATCTAAACCTAACCCCAAATCTAAACCTAAAATCTAAACCTAACCCCAAATCTAAACCTAAAATCTAAACCTAACCCCAAATCTAAACCTAACCCCAAATCTAAACCTAAAATCTAAACCTAACCCCAAATCTAAACCTAAAATCTAAACCTAACCCCAAATCTAAACCTAAAATCTAAACCTAACCCCAAGTCTAAACCTAACCCCAAATCTAAACCTAAAATCTAAACCTAACCCCAAATCTAAACCTAAAATCTGAACCTAACCCCAAATCCAAACCTAAAATCTAAACCTAACACCAAATCTAAACCTAACCCCAAATCTAAACCTAAAATCTAAACCTAACCCCAAATCTAAACCTAAAATCTAAACCTAACCCAAAATCTAAACCTAACCCCAAATATTAACCTAAAATCTAAACCTAACCCCAAATCTAAACCTAAAATCTAAACCTAACCCCAAATCTAAACCTAACCCCAAATCTAAACCTAAAATCTAAACCTAACCCCAAATCTAAACCTAACCCCAAATCTAAACCTAAAATCTAAACCTAACCCCAAATCTAAACCTAAAATCTAAACCTAACCCCAAATCTAAACCTAACCCCAAATCTAAACCTAAAATCTAAACCTAACCCCAAATCTAAACCTAAAATCTAAACCTAACCCCAAATCTAAACCTAACCCCAAATCTAAACCTAAAATCTAAACCTAACCCCAAATCTAAACCTAAAATCTAAACCTAACCCCAAATCTAAACCTAAAATCTAAACCTAACCCCAAATCTAACCCTAAAATCTAAACCTAACCCCAAATCTAAACATAAAATCTAAACCTAACCCCAAATCTAAACCTAACCCCAAATCTAAACCTAAAATCTAAACCTAAAATCTAAACCTAACACCGAATCTAAACCTAAAATCTAAACCTAACCCCAAATCGAAACCTAAAATCTAAACCTAACCCCAAATCTGAACCTAACCCCAAATCTAAACCTAAAATCTAAACCTAACCCCAAATCTAAACCTAAAATCTAAACCTAACCCCAAATCTAAACCTAACCCCAAATCTAAACCTAAAATCTAAACCTAACCCCAAATCTAAACCTAACCCCAAATCTAAACCTAAAATCTAAACCTAACCCCAAATCTAAACCTTACCCCAAATATAAACCTAAAATCTAAACCTAACCCCAAATCTAAACCTAAAATCTAAACCTAACCCCAAATCTAAACCTAAAATCTAAACCTAAAATCTAAACCTAACCCCAAATCTAAACCTAAAATCTAAACCTAACCCCAAATCTAAACCTAACCCCAAATCTAAACCTAAAATCTAAACCTAACCCCAAATCTAAACCTAACCCCAAATCTAAACCTAAAATCTAAACCTAAACCCAAATCTAAACCTAAAATCTAAACCTAACCCCAAATCTAAACCTAACCCCAAATCTAAACCTAAAATCTAAACCTAACCCCAAATCTAAACCTAAAATCTAAACCTAACCCCAAATCTAAACCTTACCCCAAATATAAACCTAACCCCAAATCTAAACCTAAAATCTAAACCTAACCCCAAATCTAAACCTTACCCCAAATATAAACCTAAAATCTAAACCTAACCCCAAATCTAAACCTAAAACCTAAACCTAACCCCAAATTTAAACCTAACCCCAAATCTAAACCTAAAATCTAAACCTAACCCCAAATCTAAACCTTACCCCAAATATAAACCTAAAATCTAAACCTAACGCCAAATCTAAACCTAAAATCTAAACCTAACCCTAAATCTAAACCTAAAATCTAAACCTAAAATCTAAACCTAACCCCAAATCTAAACCTAAAATCTAAACCTAACCCCAAATCTAAACCTAACCCCAAATATAAACCTAAAATCTAAACCTAACCCCAAATCTAAACCTAACCCCAAATCTAAACCTAAAATCTAAACCTAAACCCAAATCTAAACCTAAAATCTAAACCTAACCCCAAATCTAAACCTAACCCCAAATCTAAACCTAAAATCTAAACCTAACCCCAAATCTAAACCTTACCCCAAATATAAACCTAACCCCAAATCTAAACCTAAAATCTAAACCTAACCCCAAATCTAAACCTTACCCCAAATATAAACCTAAAATCTAAACCTAACCCCAAATCTAACCCTAAAATCTAAACCTAACCCCAAATCTAAACCTAACCCCAAATCTAAACCTAAAATCTAAACCTAACCCCAAATCTAAACCTAAAATCTAAACCTAACCCCAAATCTCAACCTAACCCCAAATCTAAACCTAAAATCTAAACCTAACCCCAAATCTAAACCTAACCCCAAATCTAAACCTAAAATCTAAACCTAACCCCAAATCTAAACCTAACCCCAAATCTAAACCTAAAATCTAAACCTAACCCCAAATCTAAACCTAAAATCTAAACCTAACCCCAAATCTAAACCTAACCCCAAATCTAAACCTAAAATCTAAACCTAACCCCAAATCTAAACCTAACCCCAAATCTAAACCTAAAATCTAAACCTAACCCCAAATTTAAACCTAACCCCAAATCTAAACCTAAAATCTAAACCTAACCCCAAATCTAAACCTTACCCGAAATATAAACCTAAAATCTAAACCTAACCCCAAATCTAAACCTAAAATCTAAACCTAACCCCAAATCTAAACCTAAAATCTAAACCTAAAATCTAAACCTAACCCCAAATCTAAACCTAAAATCTAAACCTAACCCCAAATCTAAACCTAACCCCAATTCTAAACCTAAAATCTAAACCTAACCCCAAATCTAAACCTAACCCCAAATCTAAACCTAAAATCTAAACCTAAACCCAAATCTAAACCTAAAATCTAAACCTAACCCCAAATCTAAACCTAACCCCAAATCTAAACCTAAAATCTAAACCTAACCCCAAATCTAAACCTAAAATCTAAACCTAACCCCAAATCTAAACCTTACCCCAAATATAAACCTAACCCCAAATCTAAACCTAAAATATAAACCTAACCCCAAATCTAAACCTTACCCCAAATATAAACCTAAAATCTAAACCTAACCCCAAATCTAAACCTAAAATCTAAACCTAACCCCAAATCTAAACCTAACCCCAAATCTAAACCTAAAATCTAAACCTAACCCCAAATCTAAACCTAACCCCAAATCTAAACCTAAAATCTAAACCTAACCCCAAATCTAAACCTAACCCCAAATCTAAACCTAAAATCTAAACCTAACCCCAAATTTAAACCTAAAATCTAAACCTAACCCCAAATCTATCCTGAAATCTAAACCTAACCCCAAATCTAAACCTAACCCCAAATCTAAACCTAAAATCTAAACCTAACCCCAAATCTAAACCTAACCCCAAATCTAAACCTAAAATCTAAACCTAACCCCAAATCTAAACCTAACCCCAAATCTAAACCTAAAATCTAAACCTAACCCCAAATCTAAACCTAAAATCTAAACCTAACCCCAAATCTAAACCTAAAATCTAAACCTAACCCCAAGTCTAAACCTAACCCCAAATCTAAACCTAAAATCTAAACCTAACCCCAAATCTAAACCTAAAATCTGAACCTAACCCCAAATCCAAACCTAAAATCTAAACCTAACACCAAATCTAAACCTAACCCCAAATCTAAACCTAAAATCTAAACCTAACCCCAAATCTAAACATAAAATCTAAACCTAACCCAAAATCTAAACCTAACCCCAAATATTAACCTAAAATCTAAACCTAACCCCAAATCTAAACCTAAAATCTAAACCTAACCCCAAATCTAAACCTAACCCCAAATCTAAACCTAAAATCTAAACCTAACCCCAAATCTAAACCTAACCCCAAATCTAAACCTAAAATCTAAACCTAACCCCAAATCTAAACCTAAAATCTAAACCTAACCCCAAATCTAAACCTAACCCCAAATCTAAACCTAAAATCTAAACCTAACCCCAAATCTAAACCTAAAATCTAAACCTAACCCCAAATCTAAACCTAACCCCAAATCTAAACCTAAAATCTAAACCTAACCCCAAATCTAAACCTAAAATCTAAACCTAACCCCAAATCTAAACCTAAAATCTAAACCTAACCCCAAATCTAACCCTAAAATCTAAACCTAACCCCAAATCTAAACATAAAATCTAAACCTAACCCCAAATCTAAACCTAACCCCAAATCTAAACCTAAAATCTAAACCTAAAATCTAAACCTAACACCGAATCTAAACCTAAAATCTAAACCTAACCCCAAATCTAAACCTAAAATCTAAACCTAACCCCAAATCTAAACCTAACCCCAAATCTAAACCTAAAATCTAAACCTAACCCCAAATCTAAACCTAAAATCTAAACCTAACCCCAAATCTAAACCTAACCCCAAATCTAAACCTAAAATCTAAACCTAACCCCAAATCTAAACCTAACCCCAAATCTAAACCTAAAATCTAAACCTAACCCCAAATCTAAACCTTACCCCAAATATAAACCTAAAATCTAAACCTAACCCCAAATCTAAACCTAAAATCTAAACCTAACCCCAAATCTAAACCTAAAATCTAAACCTAAAATCTAAACCTAACCCCAAATCTAAACCTAAAATCTAAACCTAACCCCAAATCTAAACCTAACCCCAAATCTAAACCTAAAATCTAAACCTAACCCCAAATCTAAACCTAACCCCAAATCTAAACCTAAAATCTAAACCTAAACCCAAATCTAAACCTAAAATCTAAACCTAACCCCAAATCTAAACCTAACCCCAAATCTAAACCTAAAATCTAAACCTAACCCCAAATCTAAACCTAAAATCTAAACCTAACCCCAAATCTAAACCTTACCCCAAATATAAACCTAACCCCAAATCTAAACCTAAAATCTAAACCTAACCCCAAATCTAAACCTTACCCCAAATATAAACCTAAAATCTAAACCTAACCCCAAATCTAAACCTAAAATCTAAACCTAACCCCAAATCTAAACCTAACCCCAAATCTAAACCTAAAATCTAAACCTAACCCCAAATCTAAACCTAACCCCAAATCTAAACCTAAAATCTAAACCTAACCCCAAATCTAAACCTAACCCCAAATCTAAACCTAAAATCTAAACCTAACCCCAAATTTAAACCTAAAATCTAAACCTAACCCCAAATCTAAACCTGAAATCTAAACCTAACCCCAAATCTAAACCTAACCCCAAATCTAAACCTAAAATCTAAACCTAACCCCAAATCTAAACCTAACCCCAAATCTAAACCTAAAATCTAAACCTAACCCCAAATCTAAACCTAACCCCAAATCTAAACCTAAAATCTAAACCTAACCCAAAATCTAAACCTAAAATCTAAACCTAACCCCAAATCTAAACCTAAAATCTAAACCTAACCCCAAGTCTAAACCTAACCCCAAATCTAAACCTAAAATCTAAACCTAACCCCAAATCTAAACCTAAAATCTGAACCTAACCCCAAATCCAAACCTAAAATCTAAACCTAACACCAAATCTAAACCTAACCCCAAATCTAAACCTAAAATCTAAACCTAACCCCAAATCTAAACCTAAAATCTAAACCTAACCCCAAATCTAAACCTAACCCCAAATATAAACCTAAAATCTAAACCTAACCCCAAATCTAAACCTAAAATCTAAACCTAAAATCTAAACCTAACCCCAAATCTAAACCTAAAATCTAAACCTAACCCCAAATCTAAACCTAACCCCATATCTAAACCTAAAATCTAAACCTAACCCCAAATGTAAACCTAAAATCTAAACCTAACCCCAAATCTAAACCTAAAATCTAAACCTAACCCCAAATCTAAACCTTACCCCAAATATAAACCTAAAATCTAAACCTAACCCCAAATCTAAACCTAAAATCTAAACCTAACCCCAAATCTAAACCTAACCCCAAATCTAAACCTAAAATCTAAACCTAACCCCAAATCTAAACCTAACCCCAAATCTAAACCTAAAATCTAAACCTAAACCCAAATCTAACCCTAAAATCTAAACCTAACCCCAAATCTAAACCTAACCCCAAATCTAAACCTAAAATCTAAACCTAACCCCAAATCTAAACCTAACCCCAAATCTAAACCTAAAATCTAAACCTAACCCCAAATCTAAACCTAACCCCAAATCTAAACCTAAAATCTAAACCTAACCCCAAATCTAAACCTTACCCCAAATCTAAACCTAAAATCTAAACCTAACCCCAAATCTAAACCTAAAATCTAAACCTAACCCCAAATCTAAACCTAAGCCCAAATCTAAACCTAAAATCTAAACCTAACCCCAAATCTAAACCTAAAATCTAAACCTAACCCCAAATCTAAACCTAAAATCTAAACCTAACCCCAAATCTAAACCTAAAATCTAAACCTAACCCCAAATCTAAACCTAACCCCAAATATAAACCTAAAATCTAAACCTAACCCCAAATCTAAACCTAAAATCTAAACCTAACCCCAAATCTAAACCTAACCCCAAATCTAAACCTAAAATCTAAACCTAACCCCAAATCTAAACCTAACCCCAAATCTAAACCTAAAATCTAAACCTAACCCCAAATCTAAACATAAAATCTAAACCTAACCCCAAATCTAAACCTAACCCCAAATCTAAACCTAAAATCTAAACCTAAAATCTAAACCTAACACCGAATCTAAACCTAAAATCTAAACCTAACCCCAAATCTAAACCTAAAATCTAAACCTAACCCCAAATCTAAACCTAACCCCAAATCTAAACCTAAAATCTAAACCTAACCCCAAATCTAAACCTAAAATCTAAACCTAACCCCAAATCTAAACCTAACCCCAAATCTAAACCTAAAATCTAAACCTAACCCCAAATTTAAACCTAACCCCAAATCTAAACCTAAAATCTAAACCTAACCCCAAATCTAAACCTTACCCCAAATATAAACCTAAAATCTAAACCTAACCCCAAATCTAAACCTAAAATCTAAACCTAACCCCAAATCTAAACCTAAAATCTAAACCTAAAATCTAAACCTAACCCCAAATCTAAACCTAAAATCTAAACCTAACCCCAAATCTAAACCTAACCCCAAATCTAAACCTAAAATCTAAACCTAACCCCAAATCTAAACCTAACCCCAAATCTAAACCTAAAATCTAAACCTAAACCCAAATCTAAACCTAACCCCAAATCTAAACCTAAAATCTAAACCTAACCCCAAATCTAAACCTAAAATCTAAACCTAACCCCAAATCTAAACCTAAAATCTAAACCTAACCCCAAATCTAAACCTTACCCCAAATATAAACCTAACCCCAAATCTAAACCTAAAATCTAAACCTAACCCCAAATCTAAACCTTACCCCAAATATAAACCTAAAATCTAAACCTAACCCCAAATCTAAACCTAAAATCTAAACCTAACCCCAAATCTAAACCTAACCCCAAATCTAAACCTAAAATCTAAACCTAACACCAAATCTAAACCTAACCCCAAATCTAAACCTAAAATCTAAACCTAACCACAAATCTAAACCTAACCCCAAATCTAAACCTAAAATCTAAACCTAACCCCAAATTTAAACCTAAAATCTAAACCTAACCCCAAATCTAAACCTGAAATCTAAACCTAACCCCAAATCTAAACCTAACCCCAAATCTAAACCTAAAATCTAAACCTAACCCCAAATCTAAACCTAACCCCAAATCTAAACCTAAAATCTAAACCTAACCCCAAATCTAAACCTAACCCCAAATCTAAACCTAAAATCTAAACCTAACCCCAAATCTAAACCTAAAATCTAAACCTAACCCCAAGTCTAAACCTAACCCCAAATCTAAACCTAAAATCTAAACCTAACCCCAAATCTAAACCTAAAATCTGAACCTAACCCCAAATCCAAACCTAAAATCTAAACCTAACACCAAATCTAAACCTAACCCCAAATCTAAACCTAAAATCTAAACCTAACCCCAAATCTAAACCTAAAATCTAAACCTAACCCCAAATTTAAACCTAAAATCTAAACCTAACCCCAAATCTAAACCTGAAATCTAAACCTAACCCCAAATCTAAACCTAACCCCAAATCTAAACCTAAAATCTAAACCTAACCCCAAATCTAAACCTAACCCCAAATCTAAACCTAAAATCTAAACCTAACCCCAAATCTAAACCTAACCCCAAATCTAAACCTAAAATCTAAACCTAACCCCAAATCTAAACCTAAAATCTAAACCTAACCCCAAATCTAAACCTAAAATCTAAACCTAACCCCAAGTCTAAACCTAACCCCAAATCTAAACCTAAAATCTAAACCTAACCCCAAATCTAAACCTAAAATCTGAACCTAACCCGAAATCCAAACCTAAAATCTAAACCTAACACCAAATCTAAACCTAACCCCAAATCTAAACCTAAAATCTAAACCTAACCCCAAATCTAAACCTAAAATCTAAACCTAACCACAAATCTAAACCTAACCCCAAATATAAACCTAAAATCTAAACCTAACCCCAAATCTAAACCTAAAATCTAAACCTAAAATCTAAACCTAACCCCAAATCTAAACCTAAAATCTAAACCTAACCCCAAATCTAAACCTAACCCCATATCTAAACCTAAAATCTAAACCTAACCCCAAATGTAAACCTAAAATCTAAACCTAACCCCAAATCTAAACCTAAAATCTAAACCTAACCCCAAATCTAAACCTTACCCCAAATATAAACCTAAAATCTAAACCTAACCCCAAATCTAAACCTAACCCCAAATCTAAACCTAAAATCTAAACCTAACCCCAAATCTAAACCTAACCCCAAATCTAAACCTAAAATCTAAACCTAACCCCAAATCTAAACCTAAAATCTAAACCTAAACCCAAATCTAACCCTAAAATCTAAACCTAACCCCAAATCTAAACCTAACCCCAAATCTAAACCTAAAATCTAAACCTAACCCCAAATCTAAACCTAACCCCAAATCTAAACCTAACCCCAAATCTAAACCTAAAATCTAAACCTAACCCCAAATCTAAACCTAAAATCTAAACCTAAACCCAAATCTAACCCTAAAATCTAAACCTAACCCCAAATCTAAACCTAACCCCAAATCTAAACCTAAAATCTAAACCTAACCCCAAATCTAAACCTTACCCCAAATATAAACCTAAAATCTAAACCTAATCCCAAATCTAAACCTAAAATCTAAACCTAACCCCAAATCTAAACCTAACCCCAAATCTAAACCTAAAATCTAAACCTAACCCCAAATCTAAACCTAACCCCAAATCTAAACCTAAAATCTAAACCTAACCCCAAATCTAAACCTAACCCCAAATCTAAACCTTAAATCTAAACCTAACCCCAAATCTAAACCTAAAATCTAAACCTAACCCCAAATCTAAACCTAACCCCAAATCTAAACCTAAAATCTAAACCTAACCCCAAGTCTAAACCTAACCCCAAATCTAAACCTAAAATCTAAACCTAACCCCAAATCTAAACCTAAATCTAAACCTAACCCCATATCTAAACCTAACCCCAAATCTAAACCTAACCCCAAATCTAAACCTAAAATCTAAACCTAACCCCAAATGTAAACCTAACCCCAAATCTAAACCTAAAATCTAAACCTAACCCCAAATCTAAACCTAACCCCAAATCTAAACCTAAAATCTAAACCTAACCCCAAATCTAAACCTAAAATCTAAACCTAAACCCAAATCTAACCCTAAAATCTAAACCTAACCCCAAATCTAAACCTAACCCCAAATCTAAACCTAAAATCTAAACCTAACCCCAAATCTAAACCTAACCCCAAATCTAAACCTAACCCCAAATCTAAACCTAAAATCTAAACCTAACCCCAAATCTAAACCTAAAATCTAAACCTAAACCCAAATCTAACCCTAAAATCTAAACCTAACCCCAAATCTAAACCTAACCCCAAATCTAAACCTAAAATCTAAACCTAACCCCAAATCTAAACCTTACCCCAAATATAAACCTAAAATCTAAACCTAATCCCAAATCTAAACCTAAAATCTAAACCTAACCCCAAATCTAAACCTAACCCCAAATCTAAACCTAAAATCTAAACCTAACCCCAAATCTAAACCTAACCCCAAATCTAAACCTAAAATCTAAACCTAACCCCAAATCTAAACCTAACCCCAAATCTAAACCTTAAATCTAAACCTAACCCCAAATCTAAACCTAAAATCTAAACCTAACCCCAAATCTAAACCTAACCCCAAATCTAAACCTAAAATCTAAACCTAACCCCAAATCTAAACCTAAAATCTAAACCTAACCCCAAATCTAAACCTAAAATCTAAACCTAACCCCAAATCTAAACCTAACCCCAAATCTAAACCTAAAATCTAAACCTAACCCCAAGTCTAAACCTAACCCCAAATCTAAACCTAAAATCTAAACCTAACCCCAAATCTAAACCTAAATCTAAACCTAACCCCATATCTAAACCTAACCCCAAATCTAAACCTAACCCCAAATCTAAACCTAAAATCTAAACCTAACCCCAAATGTAAACCTAACCCCAAATCTAAACCTAAAATCTAAACCTAACCCCAAATCTAAACCTAAAATCTAAACCTAAACCCAAATCTAAACCTAACCCCAAATCTAAACCTAAAATCTAAACCTAACCCCAAATCTAAACGTAAAATCTAAACCTAACCCCAAATGTAAACCTAAAATCTAAACCTAACCCCAAATCTAAACCTAAAATCTAAACCTAACCCCAAATCTAAACCTTAACCCAAATATAAACCTAAAATCTAAACCTAACCCCAAATCTAAACCTAAAATCTAAACCTAACCCCAAATCTAAACCAAAAATCTAAACCTAACCCCAAATCTAAATCTAACCCCAAATCTAAACCTAAAATCTAAACCTAACCCCAAATCTAAACCTAAAATCTAAACCTAAACCCAAATCTAAACCTAAAATCTAAACCTAACCCGAAATCTAAACCTAACCCCAAATCTAAACCTAAAATCTAAACCTAACCCCAAATCTAAACCTAAAATCTAAACCTAAACCCAAATCTAACCCTGAAATCTAAACCTAACCCCAAATCTAAACCTAACCCCAAATCTAAACCTAAAATCTAAACCTAACCCCAAATCTAAACCTAAAATCTAAACCTAACCCCAAGTCTAAACCTAACCCCAAATCTAAACCTAAAATCTAAACCTAACCCCAAATCTAAACCTAAAATCTAAACCTAACCCCAAATCTAAACCTAACCCCAAATATAAACCTAAAATCTAAACCTAACCCCAAATCTAAACCTAAAATCTAAACCTAACCCCAAATCTAAACCTAACCCCAAATCTAAACCTAAAATCTAAACCTAACCCCAAATCTAAACCTAACCCCAAATCTAAACCTAAAATCTAAACCTAACCCCAAATCTAAACCTAACCCCAAATCTAAACCTAACCCCAAATCTAAACCTAAAATCTAAACCTAACCCCAAATTTAAACCTAAAATCTAAACCTAACCCCAAGTCTAAACCTAACCCCAAATCTAAACCTAAAATCTAAACCTAACCCCAACTCTAAACCTAACCCCAAATCTAAACCTAAAATCTAAACCTAACCCCAAATCTAAACCTAAAATCTAAACCTAACCCCAAATCTAAACCTAACCCCAAATCTAAACCTAAAATCTAAACCTAACCCCAAATCTAAACCTAACCCCAAATCTAAACCTAAAATCTAAACCTAACCACAAATCTAAACCTAAGCCCAAATCTAAACCTAAAATCTAAACCTAACCCCAAATCTAAACCTAAAATCTAAACCTAACCCCAAATCTAAACCTAAAATCTAAACCTAACCCCAAGTCTAAACCTAACCCCAAATCTAAACCTTAAATCTGAACCTAACCCCAAATCCAAACCTAAAATCTAAACCTAACACCAAATCTATACCTAACCCCAAATCTAAACCTAAAATCTAAACCTAACCCCAAATCTAAACCTAAAATCTAAACCTAACCCCAAATCTAAACCTAACCCCAAATCTAAACCTAAAATCTAAACCTAACCCCAAATCTAAACCTAAAATCTAAACCTAAACCCAAATCTAAACCTAATCCCAAATCTAAACCTAAAATCTAAACCTAACCCCAAATCTAAACCTAACCCCATATCTAAACCTAAAATCTAAACCTAACCCCAAATCTAAACCTAAAATCTAAACCTAACCCCAAATCTAAACCTAAAATCTAAACCTAAAATCTAAACCTAACCCCAAATCTAAACCTAAAATCTAAACCTAACCCCAAATCTAAACCTAACCCCAAATCTAAACCTAAAATCTAAACCTAACCCCAAATCTAAACCTAACCCCAAATCTAAACCTAAAATCTAAACCTAACCCCAAATTTAAACCTAAAATCTAAACCTAACCCCAAATCTAAACCTAAATTCTAAACCTAACCCCAAATCTAAACCTAACCCCAAATCTAAACCTAAAATCTAAACCTAACCACAAATCTAAACCTAAGCCCAAATCTAAACCTAAAATCTAAACCTAACCCCAAATCTAAACCTAAAATCTAAACCTAACCCCAAGTCTAAACCTAACCCCAAATCTAAACCTAAAATCTGAACCTAACCCCAAATCCAAACCTAAAATCTAAACCTAACACCAAATCTAAACCTAACCCCAAATCTAAACCTAAAATCTAAACCTAACCCCAAATCTAAACCTAAAATCTAAACCTCAACCCAAATCTAAACCTAACCCCAAATCTACAACTAAAATCTAAACCTAACCCCAAATCTAAACCTAACCCCATATCTAAACCTAAAATCTAAACCTAACCCCAAATGTAAACCTAAAATCTAAACCTAACCCCAAATCTAAACCTAAAATCTAAACCTAACCCCAAATCTAAACCTTACCCCAAATATAAACCTAAAATCTAAACCTAACCCCAAATCTAAACCTAAAATCTAAACCTAACCCCAAATCTAAACCTAACCCCAAATCTAAACCTAAAATCTAAACCTAACCCCAAATCTAAACCTAAAATCTAAACCTAACCCCAAATCTAAACCTAACCCCAAATCTAAACCTAAAATCTAAACCTAACCCCAAATCTAAACCTAAAATCTAAACCTAACCCCAAATCTAAACCTAAAATCTAAACCTAACCCCAAATCTAAACCTAACCCCAAATCTAAACCTAAAATCTAAACCTAACCCCAAATCTAAACCTAAAATCTAAACCTAAACCCAAATCTAACCCTAAAATCTAAACCTAACCCCAAATCTAAACCTAAACCCAAATCTAAACCTAAAATCTAAACCTAACCCTAAATCTAAACCTAAAATCTAAACCTAACCCCAAATCTAAACCTAACCCCAAATCTAAACCTAAAATCTAAACCTAACCCCAAATCTAAACCTAAAATCTAAACCTAAACCCAAATCTAACCCTAAAATCTAAACCTAACCCCAAATCTAATCCTAACCCCAAATCTAAACCTAAAATCTAAACCTAACCCCAAATCTAAACCTTACCCCAAATCTAAACCTAAAATCTAAACCTAACCCCAAATCTAAACCTAAAATCTAAACCTAACCCCAAATCTAAACCTAACCCCAAATCTAAACCTAAAATCTAAACCTAACCCCAAATCTAAAACTGAAATCTAAACCTAACCCCAAATCTAAACCTAACCCCAAATCTAAACCTAAAATCTAAACCTAACCCCAAATCTAAACCTAACCCCAAATCTAAACCTAAAATCTAAACCTAACCCCAAATCTAAACCTAAAATCTAAACCTAACCCCAAGTCTAAACCTAACCCCAAATCTAAAACTAAAATCTAAACCTAACCCCAAATCTAAACCTAAAATCTAAACCTAACCCCAAATCTAAACCTAAAATCTAAACCTAACACCAAATCTAAACCTAACCCCAAATCTAAACCTAAAATCTAAACCTAACCCCAAATCTAAACCTAAAATCTAAACCTAACCCCAAGTCTAAACCTAACCCCAAATCTAAACCTAAAATCTGAACCTAACCCCAAATCCAAACCTAAAATCTAAACCTAACACCAAATCTAAACCTAACCCCAAATCTAAACCTAAAATCTAAACCTAACCCCAAATCTAAACCTAAAATCTAAACCTAACCCCAAATCTAAACCTTAAATCTAAACCTAACCCCAAATCTAAACCTAAAATCTAAACCTAACCCCAAATCTAAACCTAAAATCTAAACCTAAACCCAAATCTAACCCTAAAATCTAAACCTAACCCCAAATCTAAACCTAACCCCAAATCTAAACCTAAAATCTAAACCTAACCCCAAATCTAAACCTAAAATCTAAACCTAACCCCAAATCTAAACCTAACCCCAAATCTAAACCTAAAATCTAAACCTAACCCCAAATCTAAACCTAAAATCTAAACCTAAACCCAAATCTAACCCTAAAATCTAAACCTAACCCCAAATCTAATCCTAACCCCAAATCTAAACCTAAAATCTAAACCTAACCCCAAATCTAAACCTAACCCCAAATCTAAACCTAAAATCTAAACCTAAAATCTAAACCTAACACCGAATCTAAACCTAAAATCTAAACCTAACCCCAAATCTAAACCTAACCCCAAATATAAACCTAAAATCTAAACCTAACCCCAAATCTAAACCTAAAATCTAAACCTAACCCCAAATCTAAACCTAACCCCAAATCTAAACCTTAAATCTAAACCTAACCCCAAATCTAAACCTAAAATCTAAACCTAACCCCAAATCTAAACCTAACCCCAAATCTAAACCTAAAATCTAAACCTAACCCCAAATCTAAACCTAAAATCTAAACCTAATCCCAAATCTAAACCTAAAATCTAAACCTAACCCCAAATCTAAACCTAACCCCAAATCTAACCCTAAAATCTAAACCTAACCCCAAATCTAAACCTAAAATCTAAACCTAACCCCAAATCTAAACCTAACCCCAAATCTAAACCTAAAATCTAAACCTAAAATCTAAACCTAACCCCAAATCTAAACCTAACCCCAAATCTAAACCTAAAATCTAAACCTAACCCCAAATCTAAACCTAAAATCTAAACCTAACCCCAAATCTAAACCTTACCCCAAATCTAAACCTAAAATCTAAACCTAACCCCAAATCTAAACCTAAAATCTAAACCTAACCCCAAATCTAAACCTAAAATCTAAACCTAAAATCTAAACCTAACCCCAAATCTAAACCTAACCCCAAATCTAAACCTAAAATCTAAACCTAACCCCAAATCTAAACCTAACCCCAAATCTAAACCTAAAATCTAAACCTAACCCCAAATCTAACCCTAAAATCTAAACCTAACCCCAAATCTAAACCTAAAATCTAAACCTAACCCCAAATCTAAACCTAACCCCAAATCTAAACCTAAAATCTAAACCTAACCCCAAATCTAACCCTAAAATCTAAACCTAACCCCAAATCTAAACCTAAAATCTAAACCTAAAATCTAAACCTAACCCCAAATCTAAACCTAACCCCAAATCTAAACCTTAAATCTAAACCTAACCCCAAATCTAAACCTAAAATCTAAACCTAACCCCAAATCTAAACCTAACCCCAAATCTAAACCTAAAATCTAAACCTAACCCCAAATCTAAACCTAAAATCTAAACCTAACCCCAAATCTAAACCTAACCCCAAATCTAAACCTAAAATCTAAACCTAACCCCAAATCTAAACCTAAAATCTAAACCTAACCCCAAATCTAAACCTAAAATCTAAACCTAACCCCAAATCTAACCCTAAAATCTAAACCTAACCCCAAATCTAACCCTAAAATCTAAACCTAACCCCAAATCTAAACCTAACCCCAAATCTAAACCTAAAATCTAAACCTAACCCCAAATCTAAACCTAACCCCAAATCTAAACCTAAAATCTAAACCTAAAATCTAAACCTAACACCGAATCTAAACCTAAAATCTAAACCTAACCCCAAATCTAAACCTAACCCCAAATATAAACCTAAAATCTAAACCTAACCCCAAATCTAAACCTAAAATCTAAACCTAACCCCAAATCTAAACCTTACCCCAAATCTAAACCTAAAATCTAAACCTAACCCCAAATCTAAACCTAAAATCTAAACCTAAAATCTAAACCTAACCCCAAATCTAAACCTAACCCCAAATCTAAACCTAAAATCTAAACCTAACCCCAAATCTAAACCTAAAATCTAAACCTAACCCCAAATCTAAACCTAACCCCAAATCTAAACCTAAAATCTAAACCTAACCCCAAGTCTAAACCTAACCCCAAATCTAAACCTAAAATCTAAACCTAACCCCAAATCTAAACCTAAAATCTGAACCTAACCCCAAATCCAAACCTAAAATCTAAACCTAACACCAAATCTAAACCTAACCCCAAATCTAAACCTAAAATCTAAACCTAACCCCAAATCTAAACATAAAATCTAAACCTAACCCAAAATCTAAACCTAACCCCAAATATTAACCTAAAATCTAAACCTAACCCCAAATCTAAACCTAAAATCTAAACCTAACCCCAAATCTAAACCTAACCCCAAATCTAAACCTAAAATCTAAACCTAACCCCAAATCTAAACCTAACCCCAAATCTAAACCTAAAATCTAAACCTAACCCCAAATCTAAACCTAAAATCTAAACCTAACCCCAAATCTAAACCTAACCCCAAATCTAAACCTAAAATCTAAACCTAACCCCAAATCTAAACCTAAAATCTAAACCTAACCCCAAATCTAAACCTAACCCCAAATCTAAACCTAAAATCTAAACCTAACCCCAAATCTAAACCTAAAATCTAAACCTAACCCCAAATCTAAACCTAAAATCTAAACCTAACCCCAAATCTAAACCTAAAATCTAAACCTAACCCCAAATCTAAACATAAAATCTAAACCTAACCCCAAATCTAAACCTAACCCCAAATCTAAACCTAAAATCTAAACCTAAAATCTAAACCTAACACCGAATCTAAACCTAAAATCTAAACCTAACCCCAAATCTAAACCTAAAATCTAAACCTAACCCCAAATCTAAACCTAACCCCAAATCTAAACCTAAAATCTAAACCTAACCCCAAATCTAAACCTAAAATCTAAACCTAACCCCAAATCTAAACCTAACCCCAAATCTAAACCTAAAATCTAAACCTAACCCCAAATCTAAACCTAACCCCAAATCTAAACCTAAAATCTAAACCTAACCCCAAATCTAAACCTTACCCCAAATATAAACCTAAAATCTAAACCTAACCCCAAATCTAAACCTAAAATCTAAACCTAACCCCAAATCTAAACCTAAAATCTAAACCTAAAATCTAAACCTAACCCCAAATCTAAACCTAAAATCTAAACCTAACCCCAAATCTAAACCTAACCCCAAATCTAAACCTAAAATCTAAACCTAACCCCAAATCTAAACCTAACCCCAAATCTAAACCTAAAATCTAAACCTAAACCCAAATCTAAACCTAAAATCTAAACCTAACCCCAAATCTAAACCTAACCCCAAATCTAAACCTAAAATCTAAACCTAACCCCAAATCTAAACCTAAAATCTAAACCTAACCCCAAATCTAAACCTTACCCCAAATATAAACCTAACCCCAAATCTAAACCTAAAATCTAAACCTAACCCCAAATCTAAACCTTACCCCAAATATAAACCTAAAATCTAAACCTAACCCCAAATCTAAACCTAAAATCTAAACCTAACCCCAAATCTAAACCTAACCCCAAATCTAAACCTAAAATCTAAACCTAACCCCAAATCTAAACCTAACCCCAAATCTAAACCTAAAATCTAAACCTAACCCCAAATCTAAACCTAACCCCAAATCTAAACCCAAATCTAAACCTAACCCCAAATTTAAACCTAAAATCTAAACCTAACCCCAAATCTAAACCTGAAATCTAAACCTAACCCCAAATCTAAACCTAACCCCAAATCTAAACCTAAAATCTAAACCTAACCCCAAATCTAAACCTAACCCCAAATCTAAACCTAAAATCTAAACCTAACCCCAAATCTAAACCTAACCCCAAATCTAAACCTAAAATCTAAACCTAACCCAAAATCTAAACCTAAAATCTAAACCTAACCCCAAATCTAAACCTAAAATCTAAACCTAACCCCAAGTCTAAACCTAACCCCAAATCTAAACCTAAAATCTAAACCTAACCCCAAATCTAAACCTAAAATCTGAACCTAACCCCAAATCCAAACCTAAAATCTAAACCTAACACCAAATCTAAACCTAACCCCAAATCTAAACCTAAAATCTAAACCTAACCCCAAATCTAAACCTAAAATCTAAACCTAACCCCAAATCTAAACCTAACCCCAAATATAAACCTAAAATCTAAACCTAACCCCAAATCTAAACCTAAAATCTAAACCTAAAATCTAAACCTAACCCCAAATCTAAACCTAAAATCTAAACCTAACCCCAAATCTAAACCTAACCCCATATCTAAACCTAAAATCTAAACCTAACCCCAAATGTAAACCTAAAATCTAAACCTAACCCCAAATCTAAACCTAAAATCTAAACCTAACCCCAAATCTAAACCTTACCCCAAATATAAACCTAAAATCTAAACCTAACCCCAAATCTAAACCTAAAATCTAAACCTAACCCCAAATCTAAACCTAACCCCAAATCTAAACCTAAAATCTAAACCTAACCCCAAATCTAAACCTAACCCCAAATCTAAACCTAAAATCTAAACCTAAACCCAAATCTAACCCTAAAATCTAAACCTAACCCCAAATCTAAACCTAACCCCAAATCTAAACCTAAAATCTAAACCTAACCCCAAATCTAAACCTAACCCCAAATCTAAACCTAAAATCTAAACCTAACCCCAAATCTAAACCTAACCCCAAATCTAAACCTAAAATCTAAACCTAACCCCAAATCTAAACCTTACCCCAAATCTAAACCTAAAATCTAAACCTAACCCCAAATTTAAACCTAAAATCTAAACCTAACCCCAAATCTAAACCTAAAATCTAAACCTAACCCCAAATCTAAACCTAAAATCTAAACCTAACCACAAATCTAAACCTAAGCCCAAATCTAAACCTAAAATCTAAACCTAACCCCAAATCTAAACCTAAAATCTAAACCTAACCCCAAATCTAAACCTAAAATCTAAACCTAACCCCAAATCTAAACCTAAAATCTAAACCTAACCCCAAATCTAAACCTAACCCCAAATATAAACCTAAAATCTAAACCTAACCCCAAATCTAAACCTAAAATCTAAACCTAACCCCAAATCTAAACCTAACCCCAAATCTAAACCTAAAATCTAAACCTAACCCCAAATCTAAACCTAACCCCAAATCTAAACCTAAAATCTAAACCTAACCCCAAATCTAAACATAAAATCTAAACCTAACCCCAAATCTAAACCTAACCCCAAATCTAAACCTAAAATCTAAACCTAAAATCTAAACCTAACACCGAATCTAAACCTAAAATCTAAACCTAACCCCAAATCTAAACCTAAAATCTAAACCTAACCCCAAATCTAAACCTAACCCCAAATCTAAACCTAAAATCTAAACCTAACCCCAAATCTAAACCTAAAATCTAAACCTAACCCCAAATCTAAACCTAACCCCAAATCTAAACCTAAAATCTAAACCTAACCCCAAATTTAAACCTAACCCCAAATCTAAACCTAAAATCTAAACCTAACCCCAAATCTAAACCTTACCCCAAATATAAACCTAAAATCTAAACCTAACCCCAAATCTAAACCTAAAATCTAAACCTAACCCCAAATCTAAACCTAACCCCAAATCTAAACCTAAAATCTAAACCTAACCCCAAATCTAAACCTAAAATCTAAACCTAACCCCAAATCTAAACCTAACCCCAAATCTAAACCTAAAATCTAAACCTAACCCCAAATCTAAACCTAACCCCAAATCTAAACCTAAAATCTAAACCTAAACCCAAATCTAAACCTAAAATCTAAACCTAACCCCAAATCTAAACCTAACCCCAAATCTAAACCTAAAATCTAAACCTAACCCCAAATCTAAACCTAAAATCTAAACCTAACCCCAAATCTAAACCTTACCCCAAATATAAACCTAACCCCAAATCTAAACCTAAAATCTAAACCTAACCCCAAATCTAAACCTTACCCCAAATATAAACCTAAAATCTAAACCTAACCCCAAATCTAAACCTAAAATCTAAACCTAACCCCAAATCTAAACCTAACCCCAAATCTAAACCTAAAATCTAAACCTAACACCAAATCTAAACCTAACCCCAAATCTAAACCTAAAATCTAAACCTAACCACAAATCTAAACCTAACCCCAAATCTAAACCTAAAATCTAAACCTAACCCCAAATTTAAACCTAAAATCTAAACCTAACCCCAAATCTAAACCTGAAATCTAAACCTAACCCCAAATCTAAACCTAACCCCAAATCTAAACCTAAAATCTAAACCTAACCCCAAATCTAAACCTAACCCCAAATCTAAACCTAAAATCTAAACCTAACCCCAAATCTAAACCTAACCCCAAATCTAAACCTAAAATCTAAACCTAACCCCAAATCTAAACCTAAAATCTAAACCTAACCCCAAGTCTAAACCTAACCCCAAATCTAAACCTAAAATCTAAACCTAACCCCAAATCTAAACCTAAAATCTGAACCTAACCCCAAATCCAAACCTAAAATCTAAACCTAACACCAAATCTAAACCTAACCCCAAATCTAAACCTAAAATCTAAACCTAACCCCAAATCTAAACCTAAAATCTAAACCTAACCCCAAATTTAAACCTAAAATCTAAACCTAACCCCAAATCTAAACCTGAAATCTAAACCTAACCCCAAATCTAAACCTAACCCCAAATCTAAACCTAAAATCTAAACCTAACCCCAAATCTAAACCTAACCCCAAATCTAAACCTAAAATCTAAACCTAACCCCAAATCTAAACCTAACCCCAAATCTAAACCTAAAATCTAAACCTAACCCCAAATCTAAACCTAAAATCTAAACCTAACCCCAAATCTAAACCTAAAATCTAAACCTAACCCCAAGTCTAAACCTAACCCCAAATCTAAACCTAAAATCTAAACCTAACCCCAAATCTAAACCTAAAATCTGAACCTAACCCCAAATCCAAACCTAAAATCTAAACCTAACACCAAATCTAAACCTAACCCCAAATCTAAACCTAAAATCTAAACCTAACCCCAAATCTAAACCTAAAATCTAAACCTAACCCCAAATCTAAACCTAACCCCAAATATAAACCTAAAATCTAAACCTAACCCCAAATCTAAACCTAAAATCTAAACCTAAAATCTAAACCTAACCCCAAATCTAAACCTAAAATCTAAACCTAACCCCAAATCTAAACCTAACCCCATATCTAAACCTAAAATCTAAACCTAACCCCAAATGTAAACCTAAAATCTAAACCTAACCCCAAATCTAAACCTAAAATCTAAACCTAACCCCAAATCTAAACCTTACCCCAAATATAAACCTAAAATCTAAACCTAACCCCAAATCTAAACCTAACCCCAAATCTAAACCTAAAATCTAAACCTAACCCCAAATCTAAACCTAACCCCAAATCTAAACCTAAAATCTAAACCTAACCCCAAATCTAAACCTAAAATCTAAACCTAAACCCAAATCTAACCCTAAAATCTAAACCTAACCCCAAATCTAAACCTAACCCCAAATCTAAACCTAAAATCTAAACCTAACCCCAAATCTAAACCTAACCCCAAATCTAAACCTAACCCCAAATCTAAACCTAAAATCTAAACCTAACCCCAAATCTAAACCTAAAATCTAAACCTAAACCCAAATCTAAACCTAAAATCTAAACCTAACCCCAAATCTAAACCTAACCCCAAATCTAAACCTAAAATCTAAACCTAACCCCAAATCTAAACCTTACCCCAAATATAAACCTAAAATCTAAACCTAATCCCAAATCTAAACCTAAAATCTAAACCTAACCCCAAATCTAAACCTAACCCCAAATCTAAACCTCGAATCTAAACCTAACCCCAAATCTAAAACTAAAATCTAAACCTAACCCCAAATCTAAACCTAAAATCTAAACCTAACCCCAAATCTAAACCTAACCCCAAATCTAAACCTAAAATCTAAACCTAACCCCAAATCTAAACCTAAAATCTAAACCTAACCCCAAATCTAAACCTAACCCCAAATCTAAACCTCGAATCTAAACCTAACCCCAAATCTAAACCTAAAATCTAAACCTAACCCCAAATCTAAACCTAAAATCTAAACCTAACCCCAAATCTAAACCTAACCCCAAATCTAAACCTAAAATCTAAACCTAACCCCAAATCTAAACCTAACCCCAAATCTAAACCTTAAATCTAAACCTAACCCCAAATCTAAACCTAAAATCTAAACCTAACCCCAAATCTAAACCTAAAATCTAAACCTAACCCCAAGTCTAAATCTAATCCCAAATCTAAACCTAAAATCTAAACCTAACCCCAAATCTAAACCTAAATCTAAACCTAACCCCATATCTAAACCTAACCCCAAATCTACCTAACTCTAAAATCTAAACCTAACCCCAAATGTAAACCTAACCCCAAATCTAAACCTAAAATCTAAACCTAACCCCAAATCTAAACCTAAAATCTAAACCTAAACCCAAATCTAAACCTAACCCCAAATCTAAACCTAAAATCTAAACCTAACCCCAAATCTAAACCTAAAATCTAAACCTAACCCCAAATGTAAACCTAAAATCTAAACCTAACCCCAAATCTAAACCTAAAATCTAAACCTAACCCCAAATCTAAACCTTAACCCAAATATAAACCTAAAATCTAAACCTAACCCCAAATCTAAACCTAAAATCTAAACCTAACCCCAAATCTAAACCAAAAATCTAAACCTAACCCCAAATCTAAATCTAACCCCAAATCTAAACCTAAAATCTAAACCTAACCCCAAATCTAAACCTAAAATCTAAACCTAAACCCAAATCTAAACCTAAAATCTAAACCTAACCCGAAATCTAAACCTAACCCCAAATCTAAACCTAAAATCTAAACCTAACCCCAAATCTAAACCTAAAATCTAAACCTAAACCCAAATCTAACCCTGAAATCTAAACCTAACCCCAAATCTAAACCTAACCCCAAATCTAAACCTAAAATCTAAACCTAACCCCAAATCTAAACCTAAAATCTAAACCTAACCCCAAGTCTAAACCTAACCCCAAATCTAAACCTAAAATCTAAACCTAACCCCAAATCTAAACCTAAAATCTAAACCTAACCCCAAATCTAAACCTAACCCCAAATATAAACCTAAAATCTAAACCTAACCCCAAATCTAAACCTAAAATCTAAACCTAACCCCAAATCTAAACCTAACCCCAAATCTAAACCTAAAATCTAAACCTAACCCCAAATCTAAACCTAACCCCAAATCTAAACCTAAAATCTAAACCTAACCCCAAATCTAAACCTAACCCCAAATCTAAACCTAACCCCAAATCTAAACCTAAAATCTAAACCTAACCCCAAATTTAAACCTAAAATCTAAACCTAACCCCAAGTCTAAACCTAACCCCAAATCTAAACCTAAAATCTAAACCTAACCCCAACTCTAAACCTAACCCCAAATCTAAACCTAAAATCTAAACCTAACCCCAAATCTAAACCTAAAATCTAAACCTAACCCCAAATCTAAACCTAACCCCAAATCTAAACCTAAAATCTAAACCTAACCCCAAATCTAAACCTAACCCCAAATCTAAACCTAAAATCTAAACCTAACCACAAATCTAAACCTAAGCCCAAATCTAAACCTAAAATCTAAACCTAACCCCAAATCTAAACCTAAAATCTAAACCTAACCCCAAATCTAAACCTAAAATCTAAACCTAACCCCAAGTCTAAACCTAACCCCAAATCTAAACCTTAAATCTGAACCTAACCCCAAATCCAAACCTAAAATCTAAACCTAACACCAAATCTATACCTAACCCCAAATCTAAACCTAAAATCTAAACCTAACCCCAAATCTAAACCTAAAATCTAAACCTAACCCCAAATCTAAACCTAACCCCAAATCTAAACCTAAAATCTAAACCTAACCCCAAATCTAAACCTAAAATCTAAACCTAAACCCAAATCTAAACCTAATCCCAAATCTAAACCTAAAATCTAAACCTAACCCCAAATCTAAACCTAACCCCATATCTAAACCTAAAATCTAAACCTAACCCCAAATCTAAACCTAAAATCTAAACCTAACCCCAAATCTAAACCTAAAATCTAAACCTAAAATCTAAACCTAACCCCAAATCTAAACCTAAAATCTAAACCTAACCCCAAATCTAAACCTAACCCCAAATCTAAACCTAAAATCTAAACCTAACCCCAAATCTAAACCTAACCCCAAATCTAAACCTAAAATCTAAACCTAACCCCAAATTTAAACCTAAAATCTAAACCTAACCCCAAATCTAAACCTAAATTCTAAACCTAACCCCAAATCTAAACCTAACCCCAAATCTAAACCTAAAATCTAAACCTAACCACAAATCTAAACCTAAGCCCAAATCTAAACCTAAAATCTAAACCTAACCCCAAATCTAAACCTAAAATCTAAACCTAACCCCAAGTCTAAACCTAACCCCAAATCTAAACCTAAAATCTGAACCTAACCCCAAATCCAAACCTAAAATCTAAACCTAACACCAAATCTAAACCTAACCCCAAATCTAAACCTAAAATCTAAACCTAACCCCAAATCTAAACCTAAAATCTAAACCTCAACCCAAATCTAAACCTAACCCCAAATCTACAACTAAAATCTAAACCTAACCCCAAATCTAAACCTAACCCCATATCTAAACCTAAAATCTAAACCTAACCCCAAATGTAAACCTAAAATCTAAACCTAACCCCAAATCTAAACCTAAAATCTAAACCTAACCCCAAATCTAAACCTTACCCCAAATATAAACCTAAAATCTAAACCTAACCCCAAATCTAAACCTAAAATCTAAACCTAACCCCAAATCTAAACCTAACCCCAAATCTAAACCTAAAATCTAAACCTAACCCCAAATCTAAACCTAAAATCTAAACCTAACCCCAAATCTAAACCTAACCCCAAATCTAAACCTAAAATCTAAACCTAACCCCAAATCTAAACCTAAAATCTAAACCTAACCCCAAATCTAAACCTAAAATCTAAACCTAACCCCAAATCTAAACCTAACCCCAAATCTAAACCTAAAATCTAAACCTAACCCCAAATCTAAACCTAAAATCTAAACCTAAACCCAAATCTAACCCTAAAATCTAAACCTAACCCCAAATCTAAACCTAAACCCAAATCTAAACCTAAAATCTAAACCTAACCCTAAATCTAAACCTAAAATCTAAACCTAACCCCAAATCTAAACCTAACCCCAAATCTAAACCTAAAATCTAAACCTAACCCCAAATCTAAACCTAAAATCTAAACCTAAACCCAAATCTAACCCTAAAATCTAAACCTAACCCCAAATCTAATCCTAACCCCAAATCTAAACCTAAAATCTAAACCTAACCCCAAATCTAAACCTTACCCCAAATCTAAACCTAAAATCTAAACCTAACCCCAAATCTAAACCTAAAATCTAAACCTAACCCCAAATCTAAACCTAACCCCAAATCTAAACCTAAAATCTAAACCTAACCCCAAATCTAAAACTGAAATCTAAACCTAACCCCAAATCTAAACCTAACCCCAAATCTAAACCTAAAATCTAAACCTAACCCCAAATCTAAACCTAACCCCAAATCTAAACCTAAAATCTAAACCTAACCCCAAATCTAAACCTAAAATCTAAACCTAACCCCAAGTCTAAACCTAACCCCAAATCTAAAACTAAAATCTAAACCTAACCCCAAATCTAAACCTAAAATCTAAACCTAACCCCAAATCTAAACCTAAAATCTAAACCTAACACCAAATCTAAACCTAACCCCAAATCTAAACCTAAAATCTAAACCTAACCCCAAATCTAAACCTAAAATCTAAACCTAACCCCAAGTCTAAACCTAACCCCAAATCTAAACCTAAAATCTGAACCTAACCCCAAATCCAAACCTAAAATCTAAACCTAACACCAAATCTAAACCTAACCCCAAATCTAAACCTAAAATCTAAACCTAACCCCAAATCTAAACCTAAAATCTAAACCTAACCCCAAATCTAAACCTTAAATCTAAACCTAACCCCAAATCTAAACCTAAAATCTAAACCTAACCCCAAATCTAAACCTAAAATCTAAACCTAAACCCAAATCTAACCCTAAAATCTAAACCTAACCCCAAATCTAAACCTAACCCCAAATCTAAACCTAAAATCTAAACCTAACCCCAAATCTAAACCTAAAATCTAAACCTAACCCCAAATCTAAACCTAACCCCAAATCTAAACCTAAAATCTAAACCTAACCCCAAATCTAAACCTAAAATCTAAACCTAAACCCAAATCTAACCCTAAAATCTAAACCTAACCCCAAATCTAATCCTAACCCCAAATCTAAACCTAAAATCTAAACCTAACCCCAAATCTAAACCTAACCCCAAATCTAAACCTAAAATCTAAACCTAAAATCTAAACCTAACACCGAATCTAAACCTAAAATCTAAACCTAAGCCCAAATCTAAACCTAACCCCAAATATAAACCTAAAATCTAAACCTAACCCCAAATCTAAACCTAAAATCTAAACCTAACCCCAAATCTAAACCTAACCCCAAATCTAAACCTTAAATCTAAACCTAACCCCAAATCTAAACCTAAAATCTAAACCTAACCCCAAATCTAAACCTAACCCCAAATCTAAACCTAAAATCTAAACCTAACCCCAAATCTAAACCTAAAATCTAAACCTAATCCCAAATCTAAACCTAAAATCTAAACCTAACCCCAAATCTAAACCTAACCCCAAATCTAACCCTAAAATCTAAACCTAACCCCAAATCTAAACCTAAAATCTAAACCTAACCCCAAATCTAAACCTAACCCCAAATCTAAACCTAAAATCTAAACCTAAAATCTAAACCTAACCCCAAATCTAAACCTAACCCCAAATCTAAACCTAAAATCTAAACCTAACCCCAAATCTAAACCTAAAATCTAAACCTAACCCCAAATCTAAACCTTACCCCAAATCTAAACCTAAAATCTAAACCTAACCCCAAATCTAAACCTAAAATCTAAACCTAACCCCAAATCTAAACCTAAAATCTAAACCTAAAATCTAAACCTAACCCCAAATCTAAACCTAACCCCAAATCTAAACCTAAAATCTAAACCTAACCCCAAATCTAAACCTAACCCCAAATCTAAACCTTAAATCTAAACCTAACCCCAAATCTAACCCTAAAATCTAAACCTAACCCCAAATCTAAACCTAAAATCTAAACCTAACCCCAAATCTAAACCTAACCCCAAATCTAAACCTAAAATCTAAACCTAACCCCAAATCTAACCCTAAAATCTAAACCTAACCCCAAATCTAAACCTAAAATCTAAACCTAAAATCTAAACCTAACCCCAAATCTAAACCTAACCCCAAATCTAAACCTTAAATCTAAACCTAACCCCAAATCTAAACCTAAAATCTAAACCTAACCCCAAATCTAATCCTAACCCCAAATCTAAACCTAAAATCTAAACCTAACCCCAAATCTAAACCTTACCCCAAATCTAAACCTAAAATCTAAACCTAACCCCAAATCTAAACCTAAAATCTAAACCTAACCCCAAATCTAAACCTAACCCCAAATCTAAACCTAAAATCTAAACCTAACCCCAAATCTAAAACTGAAATCTAAACCTAACCCCAAATCTAAACCTAACCCCAAATCTAAACCTAAAATCTAAACCTAACCCCAAATCTAAACCTAACCCCAAATCTAAACCTAAAATCTAAACCTAACCCCAAATCTAAACCTAAAATCTAAACCTAACCCCAAGTCTAAACCTAACCCCAAATCTAAAACTAAAATCTAAACCTAACCCCAAATCTAAACCTAAAATCTAAACCTAACCCCAAATCTAAACCTAAAATCTAAACCTAACACCAAATCTAAACCTAACCCCAAATCTAAACCTAAAATCTAAACCTAACCCCAAATCTAAACCTAAAATCTAAACCTAACCCCAAGTCTAAACCTAACCCCAAATCTAAACCTAAAATCTGAACCTAACCCCAAATCCAAACCTAAAATCTAAACCTAACACCAAATCTAAACCTGACCCCAAATCTAAACCTAAAATCTAAACCTAACCCCAAATCTAAACCTAAAATCTAAACCTAACCCCAAATCTAAACCTTAAATCTAAACCTAACCCCAAATCTAAACCTAAAATCTAAACCTAACCCCAAATCTAAACCTAAAATCTAAACCTAAACCCAAATCTAACCCTAAAATCTAAACCTAACCCCAAATCTAAACCTAACCCCAAATCTAAACCTAAAATCTAAACCTAACCCCAAATCTAAACCTAAAATCTAAACCTAACCCCAAATCTAAACCTAACCCCAAATCTAAACCTAAAATCTAAACCTAACCCCAAATCTAAACCTAAAATCTAAACCTAAACCCAAATCTAACCCTAAAATCTAAACCTAACCCCAAATCTAATCCTAACCCCAAATCTAAACCTAAAATCTAAACCTAACCCCAAATCTAAACCTAACCCCAAATCTAAACCTAAAATCTAAACCTAAAATCTAAACCTAACACCGAATCTAAACCTAAAATCTAAACCTAAGCCCAAATCTAAACCTAACCCCAAATATAAACCTAAAATCTAAACCTAACCCCAAATCTAAACCTAAAATCTAAACCTAACCCCAAATCTAAACCTAACCCCAAATCTAAACCTTAAATCTAAACCTAACCCCAAATCTAAACCTAAAATCTAAACCTAACCCCAAATCTAAACCTAACCCCAAATCTAAACCTAAAATCTAAACCTAACCCCAAATCTAAACCTAAAATCTAAACCTAATCCCAAATCTAAACCTAAAATCTAAACCTAACCCCAAATCTAAACCTAACCCCAAATCTAACCCTAAAATCTAAACCTAACCCCAAATCTAAACCTAAAATCTAAACCTAACCCCAAATCTAAACCTAACCCCAAATCTAAACCTAAAATCTAAACCTAAAATCTAAACCTAACCCCAAATCTAAACCTAACCCCAAATCTAAACCTAAAATCTAAACCTAACCCCAAATCTAAACCTAAAATCTAAACCTAACCCCAAATCTAAACCTTACCCCAAATCTAAACCTAAAATCTAAACCTAACCCCAAATCTAAACCTAAAATCTAAACCTAACCCCAAATCTAAACCTAAAATCTAAACCTAAAATCTAAACCTAACCCCAAATCTAAACCTAACCCCAAATCTAAACCTAAAATCTAAACCTAACCCCAAATCTAAACCTAACCCCAAATCTAAACCTTAAATCTAAACCTAACCCCAAATCTAACCCTAAAATCTAAACCTAACCCCAAATCTAAACCTAAAATCTAAACCTAACCCCAAATCTAAACCTAACCCCAAATCTAAACCTAAAATCTAAACCTAACCCCAAATCTAACCCTAAAATCTAAACCTAACCCCAAATCTAAACCTAAAATCTAAACCTAAAATCTAAACCTAACCCCAAATCTAAACCTAACCCCAAATCTAAACCTTAAATCTAAACCTAACCCCAAATCTAAACCTAAAATCTAAACCTAACCCCAAATCTAAACCTAACCCCAAATCTAAACCTAAAATCTAAACCTAACCCCAAATCTAAACCTAAAATCTAAACCTAACCCCAAATCTAAACCTAACCCCAAATCTAAACCTAAAATCTAAACCTAACCCCAAATCTAAACCTAAAATCTAAACCTAACCCCAAATCTAAACCTAAAATCTAAACCTAACCCCAAATCTAACCCTAAAATCTAAACCTAACCCCAAATCTAACCCTAAAATCTAAACCTAACCCCAAATCTAAACCTAACCCCAAATCTAAACCTAAAATCTAAACCTAACCCCAAATCTAAACCTAACCCCAAATCTAAACCTAAAATCTAAACCTAAAATCTAAACCTAACACCGAATCTAAACCTAAAATCTAAACCTAACCCCAAATCTAAACCTAACCCCAAATATAAACCTAAAATCTAAACCTAACCCCAAATCTAAACCTAAAATCTAAACCTAAACCCAAATCTAAACCTTACCCCAAATCTAAACCTAAAATCTAAACCTAACCCCAAATCTAAACCTAAAATCTAAACCTAACCCCAAATCTAAACCTAAAATCTAAACCTAAAATCTAAACCTAACCCCAAATCTAAACCTAACCCCAAATCTAAACCTAAAATCTAAACCTAACCCCAAATCTAAACCTAAAATCTAAACCTAACCCCAAATCTAAACCTAACCCCAAATCTAAACCTAAAATCTAAACCTAACCCCAAATCTAACCCTAAAATCTAAACCTAACCCCAAATCTAAACCTAAAATCTAAACCTAACCCCAAATCTAAACCTAACCCCAAATCTAAACCTAAAATCTAAACCTAACCCCAAATCTAACCCTAAAATCTAAACCTAACCCCAAATCTAAACCTAAAATCTAAACCTAACCCCAAATCTAAACCTAACCCCAAATCTAAACCTAAAATCTAAACCTAAAATCTAAACCTAACACCGAATCTAAACCTAAAATCTAAACCTAACCCCAAATCTAAACCTAACCCCAAATATAAACCTAAAATCTAAACCTAACCCCAAATCTAAACCTAAAATCTAAACCTAACCCCAAATCTAAACCTTACCCCAAATCTAAACCTAAAATCTAAACCTAACCCCAAATCTAAACCTAAAATCTAAACCTAACCCCAAATCTAAACCTAAAATCTAAACCTAAAATCTAAACCTAACCCCAAATCTAAACCTAAAATCTAAACCTAACCCCAAATCTAAACCTAACCCCAAATCTAAACCTAAAATCTAAACCTAACCCCAAATCTAAACCTAACCCCATATCTAAACCTAAAATCTAAACCTAACCCCAAATCTAAACCTAAAATCTAAACCTAACCCCAAATCTAAACCTAACCCCAAATCTAAACCTAAAATCTAAACCTAACCCCAAATCCAAACCTAACCCCAAATCTAAACCTAAAATCTAAACCTAACCCCAAATCTAAACCTTACCCCAAATCTAAACCTAAAATCTAAACCTAACCCCAAATCTAAACCTAACCCCAAATCTAAACCTAAAATCTAAACCTAACCCCAAATTTAAACCTAAAATCTAAACCTAACCCCAAATCTAAACCTAAAATCTAAACCTAACCCCAAATCTAAACCTAAAATCTAAACCTAAAATCTAAACCTAACCCCAAATCTAAACCTAAAATCTAAACCTAACCCCAAATCTAAACCTAAAATCTAAACCTAACCCCAAATCTAAACCTAACCCCAAATCTAAACCTAAAATCTAAACCTAACCCCAAATCTAAACCTTACCCCAAATCTAAACCTAAAATCTAAACCTAACCCCAAATCTAAAACTAAAATCTAAACCTAACCCCAAATCTAAACCTAAAATCTAAACCTAACCCCAAATCTAAACCTAAAATCTAAACCTAACCCCAAATCTAAACCTAACCCCAAATCTAAACCTAAAATCTAAACCTAACCCCAAATCTAAACCTAAAATCTAAACCTAACCCCAAATCTAAACCTAACCCCAAATCTAAACCTAAAATCTAAACCTAACCCCAAATCTAAACCTAAAATCTAAACCTAACCCCAAATCTAAACCTAAAATCTAAACCTAACCCCAAATCTAACCCTAAAATCTAAACCTAACCCCAAATCTAACCCTAAAATCTAAACCTAACCCCAAATCTAAACCTAACCCCAAATCTAAACCTAAAATCTAAACCTAACCCCAAATCTAAACCTAAAATCTAAACCTAAAATCTAAACCTAACACCGAATCTAAACCTAAAATCTAAACCTAACCCCAAATCTAAACCTAACCCCAAATATAAACCTAAAATCTAAACCTAACCCCAAATCTAAACCTAAAATCTAAACCTAACCCCAAATCTAAACCTTACCCCAAATCTAAACCTAAAATCTAAACCTAACCCCAAATCTAAACCTAAAATCTAAACCTAACCCCAAATCTAAACCTAAAATCTAAACCTAAAATCTAAACCTAACCCCAAATCTAAACCTAACCCCAAATCTAAACCTAAAATCTAAACCTAACCGCAAATCTAAACCTAAAATCTAAACCTAACCCCAAATCTAAACCTAACCCCAAATCTAAACCTAAAATCTAAACCTAACCCCAAATCTAACCCTAAAATCTAAACCTAACCCCAAATCTAAACCTAAAATCTAAACCTAACCCCAAATCTAAACCTAACCCCAAATCTAAACCTAAAATCTAAACCTAACCCCAAATCTAACCCTAAAATCTAAACCTAACCCCAAATCTAAACCTAAAATCTAAACCTAACCCCAAATCTAAACCTAACCCCAAATCTAAACCTAAAATCTAAACCTAAAATCTAAACCTAACACCGAATCTAAACCTAAAATCTAAACCTAACCCCAAATCTAAACCTAACCCCAAATCTAAACCTAAAATCTAAACCTAACCCCAAATCTAACCCTAAAATCTAAACCTATCCCCAAATCTAAACCTAAAATCTAAACCTAACCCCAAATCTAAACCTAACCCCAAATCTAAACCTAAAATCTAAACCTAAAATCTAAACCTACACCGAATCTAAACCTAAAATCTAAACCTAACCCCAAATCTAAACCTAACCCCAAATATAAACCTAAAATCTAAACCTAACCCCAAATCTAAACCTAAAATCTAAACCTAACCCCAAATCTAAACCTTACCCCAAATCTAAACCTAAAATCTAAACCTAACCCCAAATCTAAACCTAAAATCTAAACCTAACCCCAAATCTAAACCTAAAATCTAAACCTAAAATCTAAACCTAACCCCAAATCTAAACCTAAAATCTAAACCTAACCCCAAATCTAAACCTAACCCCAAATCTAAACCTAAAATCTAAACCTAACCCCAAATCTAAACCTAACCCCATATCTAAACCTAAAATCTAAACCTAACCCCAAATCTAAACCTAAAATCTAAACCTAACCCCAAATCTAAACCTAACCCCAAATCTAAACCTAAAATCTAAACCTAACCCCAAATCCAAACCTAACCCCAAATCTAAACCTAAAATCTAAACCTAACCCCAAATCTAAACCTTACCCCAAATCTAAACCTAAAATCTAAACCTAACCCCAAATCTAAACCTAACCCCAAATCTAAACCTAAAATCTAAACCTAACCCCAAATTTAAACCTAAAATCTAAACCTAACCCCAAATCTAAACCTAAAATCTAAACCTAACCCCAAATCTAAACCTAAAATCTAAACCTAAAATCTAAACCTAACCCCAAATCTAAACCTAAAATCTAAACCTAACCCCAAATCTAAACCTAAAATCTAAACCTAACCCCAAATCTAAACCTAACCCCAAATCTAAACCTAAAATCTAAACCTAACCCCAAATCTAAACCTTACCCCAAATCTAAACCTAAAATCTAAACCTAACCCCAAATCTAAAACTAAAATCTAAACCTAACCCCAAATCTAAACCTAAAATCTAAACCTAACCCCAAATCTAAACCTAAAATCTAAACCTAACCCCAAATCTAAACCTAACCCCAAATCTAAACCTAAAATCTAAACCTAACCCCAAATCTAAACCTAAAATCTAAACCTAACCCCAAATCTAAACCTAACCCCAAATCTAAACCTAAAATCTAAACCTAACCCCAAATCTAAACCTAAAATCTAAACCTAACCCCAAATCTAAACCTAAAATCTAAACCTAACCCCAAATCTAACCCTAAAATCTAAACCTAACCCCAAATCTAACCCTAAAATCTAAACCTAACCCCAAATCTAAACCTAACCCCAAATCTAAACCTAAAATCTAAACCTAACCCCAAATCTAAACCTAAAATCTAAACCTAAAATCTAAACCTAACACCGAATCTAAACCTAAAATCTAAACCTAACCCCAAATCTAAACCTAACCCCAAATATAAACCTAAAATCTAAACCTAACCCCAAATCTAAACCTAAAATCTAAACCTAACCCCAAATCTAAACCTTACCCCAAATCTAAACCTAAAATCTAAACCTAACCCCAAATCTAAACCTAAAATCTAAACCTAACCCCAAATCTAAACCTAAAATCTAAACCTAAAATCTAAACCTAACCCCAAATCTAAACCTAACCCCAAATCTAAACCTAAAATCTAAACCTAACCGCAAATCTAAACCTAAAATCTAAACCTAACCCCAAATCTAAACCTAACCCCAAATCTAAACCTAAAATCTAAACCTAACCCCAAATCTAACCCTAAAATCTAAACCTAACCCCAAATCTAAACCTAAAATCTAAACCTAACCCCAAATCTAAACCTAACCCCAAATCTAAACCTAAAATCTAAACCTAACCCCAAATCTAACCCTAAAATCTAAACCTAACCCCAAATCTAAACCTAAAATCTAAACCTAACCCCAAATCTAAACCTAACCCCAAATCTAAACCTAAAATCTAAACCTAAAATCTAAACCTAACACCGAATCTAAACCTAAAATCTAAACCTAACCCCAAATCTAAACCTAACCCCAAATCTAAACCTAAAATCTAAACCTAACCCCAAATCTAAACCTAAAATCTAAACCTAACCCCAAATCTAAACCTTACCCCAAATCTAAACCTAAAATCTAAACCTAACCCCAAATCTAAACCTAAAATCTAAACCTAACCCCAAATCTAAACCTAAAATCTAAACCTAAAATCTAAACCTAACCCCAAATCTAAACCTAAAATCTAAACCTAACCCCAAATCTAAACCTAACCCCAAATCTAAACCTAAAATCTAAACCTAACCCCAAATCTAAACCTAACCCCATATCTAAACCTAAAATCTAAACCTAACCCCAAATCTAAACCTAAAATCTAAACCTAACCCCAAATCTAAACCTAACCCCAAATCTAAACCTAAAATCTAAACCTAACCCCAAATCTAAACCTAAAATCTAAACCTAACCCCAAATCTAAACCTAAAATCTAAACCTAAAATCTTAACCTAACCCCAAATCTAAACCTAACCCCAAATCTAAACCTAAAATCTAAACCTAACCCCAAATCTAAACCTAAAATCTAAACCTAACCCCAAATCTAAACCTAACCCCAAATCTAAACCTAAAATCTAAACCTAACCCCAAATCTAACCCTAAAATCTAAACCTAACCCCAAATCTAAACCTAAAATCTAAACCTAACCCCAAATCTAAACCTAACCCCAAATCTAAACCTAAAATCTAAACCTAACCCCAAATCTAACCCTAAAATCTAAACCTAACCCCAAATCTAAACCTAAAATCTAAACCTAACCCCAAATCTAAACCTAACCCCAAATCTAAACCTAAAATCTAAACCTAAAATCTAAACCTAACACCGAATCTAAACCTAAAATCTAAACCTAACCCCAAATCTAAACCTAACCCCAAATATAAACCTAAAATCTAAACCTAACCTCAAATCTAAACCTAAAATCTAAACCTAACCCCAAATCTAAACCTTACCCCAAATCTAAACCTAAAATCTAAACCTAACCCCAAATCTAAACCTAAAATCTAAACCTAACCCCAAATCTAAACCTAAAATCTAAACCTAAAATCTAAACCTAACCCCAAATCTAAACCTAAAATCTAAACCTAACCCCAAATCTAAACCTAACCCCAAATCTAAACCTAAAATCTAAACCTAACCCCAAATCTAAACCTAACCCCAAATCTAAACCTAAAATCTAAACCTAACCCCAAATCTAAACCTAACCCCAAATATAAACCTAAAATCTAAACCTAACCCCAAATCTAAACCTAAAATCTAAACCTAACCCCAAATCTAAACCTTACCCCAAATCTAAACCTAAAATCTAAACCTAACCCCAAATCTAAACCTAAAATCTAAACCTAACCCCAAATCTAAACCTAAAATCTAAACCTAAAATCTAAACCTAACCCCAAATCTAAACCTAAAATCTAAACCTAACCCCAAATCTAAACCTAAAATCTAAACCTAACCCCAAATCTAAACCTTACCCCAAATCTAAACCTAAAATCTAAACCTAACCCCAAATTTAAACCTAAAATCTAAACCTAACCCCAAATCTAAACCTAAAATCTAAACCTAACCCCAAATCTAAACCTAAAATCTAAACCTAAAATCTAAACCTAACCCCAAATCTAAACCTAAAATCTAAACCTAACCCCAAATCTAAACCTAAAATCTAAACCTAACCCCAAATCTAAACCTAACCCCAAATCTAAACCTAAAATCTAAACCTAACCCCAAATCTAAACCTTACCCCAAATCTAAACCTAAAATCTAAACCTAACCCCAAATCTAAAACTAAAATCTAAACCTAACCCCAAATCTAAACCTAAAATCTAAACCTAACCCCAAATCTAAACCTAAAATCTAAACCTAACCCCAAATCTAAACCTAACCCCAAATCTAAACCTAAAATCTAAACCTAACCCCAAATCTAAACCTAAAATCTAAACCTAACCCCAAATCTAAACCTAACCCCAAATCTAAACCTAACCCCAAATCTAAACCTAAAATCTAAACCTAAAATCTAAACCTAACCCCAAATCTAAACCTAAAATCTAAACCTAACCCCAAATCTAAACCTAAAATCTAAACCTAACCCCAAATCTAAACCTTACCCCAAATCTAAACCTAAAATCTAAACCTAACCCCAAATTTAAACCTAAAATCTAAACCTAACCCCAAATCTAAACCTAAAATCTAAACCTAACCCCAAATCTAAACCTAAAATCTAAACCTAAAATCTAAACCTAACCCCAAATCTAAACCTAAAATCTAAACCTAACCCCAAATCTAAACCTAAAATCTAAACCTAACCCCAAATCTAAACCTAACCCCAAATCTAAACCTAAAATCTAAACCTAACCCCAAATCTAAACCTTACCCCAAATCTAAACCTAAAATCTAAACCTAACCCCAAATCTAAAACTAAAATCTAAACCTAACCCCAAATCTAAACCTAAAATCTAAACCTAACCCCAAATCTAAACCTAAAATCTAAACCTAACCCCAAATCTAAACCTAACCCCAAATCTAAACCTAAAATCTAAACCTAACCCCAAATCTAAACCTAAAATCTAAACCTAACCCCAAATCTAAACCTAACCCCAAATCTAAACCTAAAATCTAAACCTAACCCCAAATCTAAACCTAAAATCTAAACCTAACCCCAAATCTAAACCTAAAATCTAAACCTAACCCCAAATCTAACCCTAAAATCTAAACCTAACCCCAAATCTAACCCTAAAATCTAAACCTAACCCCAAATCTAAACCTAACCCCAAATCTAAACCTAAAATCTAAACCTAACCCCAAATCTAAACCTAACCCCAAATCTAAACCTAAAATCTAAACCTAAAATCTAAACCTAACACCGAATCTAAACCTAAAATCTAAACCTAACCCCAAATCTAAACCTAACCCCAAATATAAACCTAAAATCTAAACCTAACCCCAAATCTAAACCTAAAATCTAAACCTAACCCCAAATCTAAACCTTACCCCAAATCTAAACCTAAAATCTAAACCTAACCCCAAATCTAAACCTAAAATCTAAACCTAACCCCAAATCTAAACCTAAAATCTAAACCTAAAATCTAAACCTAACCCCAAATCTAAACCTAACCCCAAATCTAAACCTAAAATCTAAACCTAACCGCAAATCTAAACCTAAAATCTAAACCTAACCCCAAATCTAAACCTAACCCCAAATCTAAACCTAAAATCTAAACCTAACCCCAAATCTAACCCTAAAATCTAAACCTAACCCCAAATCTAAACCTAAAATCTAAACCTAACCCCAAATCTAAACCTAACCCCAAATCTAAACCTAAAATCTAAACCTAACCCCAAATCTAACCCTAAAATCTAAACCTAACCCCAAATCTAAACCTAAAATCTAAACCTAACCCCAAATCTAAACCTAACCCCAAATCTAAACCTAAAATCTAAACCTAAAATCTAAACCTAACACCGAATCTAAACCTAAAATCTAAACCTAACCCCAAATCTAAACCTAACCCCAAATCTAAACCTAAAATCTAAACCTAACCCCAAATCTAAACCTAAAATCTAAACCTAACCCCAAATCTAAACCTTACCCCAAATCTAAACCTAAAATCTAAACCTAACCCCAAATCTAAACCTAAAATCTAAACCTAACCCCAAATCTAAACCTAAAATCTAAACCTAAAATCTAAACCTAACCCCAAATCTAAACCTAAAATCTAAACCTAACCCCAAATCTAAACCTAACCCCAAATCTAAACCTAAAATCTAAACCTAACCCCAAATCTAAACCTAACCCCAAATATAAACCTAAAATCTAAACCTAACCCCAAATCTAAACCTAAAATCTAAACCTAACCCCAAATCTAAACCTTACCCCAAATCTAAACCTAAAATCTAAACCTAACCCCAAATCCAAACCTAACCCCAAATCTAAACCTAAAATCTAAACCTAACCCCAAATCTAAACCTTACCCCAAATCTAAACCTAAAATCTAAACCTAACCCCAAATCTAAACCTAACCCCAAATCTAAACCTAAAATCTAAACCTAACCCCAAATTTAAACCTAAAATCTAAACCTAACCCCAAATCTAAACCTAAAATCTAAACCTAACCCCAAATCTAAACCTAAAATCTAAACCTAAAATCTAAACCTAACCCCAAATCTAAACCTAAAATCTAAACCTAACCCCAAATCTAAACCTAAAATCTAAACCTAACCCCAAATCTAAACCTAACCCCAAATCTAAACCTAAAATCTAAACCTAACCCCAAATCTAAACCTTACCCCAAATCTAAACCTAAAATCTAAACCTAACCCCAAATCTAAAACTAAAATCTAAACCTAACCCCAAATCTAAACCTAAAATCTAAACCTAACCCCAAATCTAAACCTAAAATCTAAACCTAACACCAAATCTAAACCTAACCCCAAATCTAAACCTAAAATCTAAACCTAACCCCAAATCTAAACCTAAAATCTAAACCTAACCCCAAATCTAAACCTAACCCCAAATCTAAACCTAAAATCTAAACCTAACCCCAAATCTAAACCTAAAATCTAAACCTAAACCCAAATCTAAACCTAATCCCAAATCTAAACCTAAAATCTAAACCTAACCCCAAATCTAAACCTAACCCCATATCTAAACCTAAAATCTAAACCTAACCCCAAATCTAAACCTAAAATCTAAACCTAACCCCAAATCTAAACCTAAAATCTAAACCTAAAATCTAAACCTAACCCCAAATCTAAACCTAAAATCTAAACCTAACCCCAAATCTAAACCTAACCCCAAATCTAAACCTAAAATCTAAACCTAACCCCAAATCTAAACCTAACCCCAAATCTAAACCTAAAATCTAAACCTAACCCAAAATTTAAACCTAAAATCTAAACCTAACCCCAAATCTAAACCTAAATTCTAAACCTAACCCCAAATCTAAACCTAACCCCAAATCTAAACCTAAAATCTAAACCTAACCACAATTCTAAACCTAAGCCCAAATCTAAACCTAAAATCTAAACCTAACCCCAAATCTAAACCTAAAATCTAAACGTAACCCCAAGTCTAAACCTAACCCCAAATCTAAACCTAAAATCTGAACCTAACCCCAAATCCAAACCTAAAATCTAAACCTAACACCAAATCTAAACCTAACCCCAAATCTAAACCTAAAATCTAAACCTAACTCCAAATCTAAACCTAAAATCTAAACCTAACCCCAAATCTAAACCTAACCCCAAATCTAAACCTAAAATCTAAACCTAACCCCAAATCTAAAACTAAAATCTAAACCTAACCCCAAATCTAAACCTAACCCCAAATCTAAACCTAAAATCTAAACCTAACCCCAAATCTAAACCTAACCCCAAATCTAAACCTAAAATCTAAACCTAACCCCAAATCTAAACCTCAAATCTAAACCTAACCCCAAATCTAAACCTTACCCCAAATCTAAACCTAAAATCTAAACCTAACCCCAAATCTAAAACTAAAATCTAAACCTAACCCCAAATCTAAACCTAAAATCTAAACCTAACCCCAAATCTAAACCTAAAATCTAAACCTAACCCCAAGTCTAAACCTAACCCCAAATCTAAACCTAAAATCTGAACCTAACCCCAAATCCAAACCTAAAATCTAAACCTAACACCAAATCTAAACCTAACCCCAAATCTAAACCTAAAATCTAAACCTAACCCCAAATCTAAACCTAAAATCTAAACCTAACCCCAAATCTAAACCTTAAATCTAAACCTAACCCCAAATCTAAACCTAAAATCTAAACCTAACCCCAAATCTAAACCTAAAATCTAAACCTAAACCCAAATCTAACCCTAAAATCTAAACCTAACCCCAAATCTAAACCTAACCCCAAATCTAAACCTAAAATCTAAACCTAACCCCAAATCTAAACCTAAAATCTAAACCTAACCCCAAATCTAAACCTAACCCCAAATCTAAACCTAAAATCTAAACCTAACCCCAAATCTAAACCTAAAATCTAAACCTAAACCCAAATCTAACCCTAAAATCTAAACCTAACCCCAAATCTAATCCTAACCCCAAATCTAAACCTAAAATCTAAACCTAACCCCAAATCTAAACCTAACCCCAAATCTAAACCTAAAATCTAAACCTAAAATCTAAACATAACACCGAATCTAAACCTAAAATCTAAACCTAACCCCAAATCTAAACCTAACCCCAAATATAAACCTAAAATCTAAACCTAACCCCAAATCTAAACCTAAAATCTAAACCTAACCCCAAATCTAAACCTAACCCCAAATCTAAACCTTAAATCTAAACCTAACCCCAAATCTAAACCTAAAATCTAAACCTAACCCCAAATCTAAACCTAACCCCAAATCTAAACCTAAAATCTAAACCTAACCCCAAATCTAAACCTAAAATCTAAACCTAATCCCAAATCTAAACCTAAAATCTAAACCTAACCCCAAATCTAAACCTAACCCCAAATCTAAACCTAAAATCTAAACCTAACCCCAAATCTAACCCTAAAATCTAAACCTAACCCCAAATCTAAACCTAACCCCAAATCTAAACCTAAAATCTAAACCTAACCCCAAATCTAACCCTAAAATCTAAACCTAACCCCAAATCTAAACCTAAAATCTAAACCTAACCCCAAATCTAAACCTAACCCCAAATCTAAACCTAAAATCTAAACCTAAAATCTAAACCTAACCCCAAATCTAAACCTAACCCCAAATATAAACCTAAAATCTAAACCTAACCCCAAATCTAAACCTAAAATCTAAACCTAACCCCAAATCTAAACCTTACCCCAAATCTAAACCTAAAATCTAAACCTAACCCCAAATCTAAACCTAAAATCTAAACCTAACCCCAAATCTAAACCTAAAATCTAAACCTAAAATCTAAACCTAACCCCAAATCTAAACCTAACCCCAAATCTAAACCTAAAATCTAAACCTAACCCCAAATCTAACCCTAAAATCTAAACCTAACCCCAAATCTAAACCTAAAATCTAAACCTAACCCCAAATCTAAACCTAACCCCAAATCTAAACCTAAAATCTAAACCTAACCCCAAATCTAACCCTAAAATCTAAACCTAACCCCAAATCTAAACCTAAAATCTAAACCTAAAATCTAAACCTAACCCCAAATCTAAACCTAACCCCAAATCTAAACCTTAAATCTAAACCTAACCCCAAATCTAAACCTAAAATCTAAACCTAACCCCAAATCTAAACCTAAAATCTAAACCTAACCCCAAATCTAAACCTAACCCCAAATCTAAACCTAAAATCTAAACCTAACCCCAAATCTAAACCTAAAATCTAAACCTAACCCCAAATCTAAACCTAAAATCTAAACCTAAAATCTAAACCTAACCCCATATCTAAACCTAAAATCTAAACCTAACCCCAAATCTAAACCTAACCCCAAATCTAAACCTAAAATCTAAACCTAACCCCAAATCTAAACCTAACCCCAAATCTAAACCTAAAATCTAAACCTAACCCCAAATCTAAACCTAAAATCTAAACCTAACCCCAAATCTAAACCTAACCCCAAATCTAAACCTAAAATCTAAACCTAACCCCAAATCTAAACCTAAAATCTAAACCTAACCCCAAATCTAAACCTAACCCCAAATCTAAACCTAAAATCTAAACCTAATCCCAAATCTAAGCCTAAACCCAAATCTAAACCTAAAATCTAAACCTAACCCCAAATCTAAACCTAACCCCAAATCTAAACCTAAAATCTAAACCTAACCCCAAATCTAAACCTAAAATCTAAACCTAACCCCAAATCTAAACCTAACCCCAAATCTAAACCTAACCGCAAACCTAACCCCAAATCTAAACCTAACCCCAAATCTAAACCTAAAATCTAAACCTAACCCCAAATCTAAACCTAAAATCTAAACCTAACCCCAAATCTAAACCTAACCCCAAATCTAAACCTAAAATCTAAACCTAACCCCAAATCTAAACCTAAAATCTAAACCTAACCCCAAATCTAAACCTAACCCCAAATCTAAACCTAAAATCTAAACCTAACCCCAAATCTAAACCTAACCCCAAATCTAAACCTAAAATCTAAACCTAACCCCAAATCTAAACCTAAAATCTAAACCTAACCCCAAATCTAAACCTAACCCCAAATGTAAACCTAAAATCTAAACCTAACCCCAAATCTAAACCTTACCCCAAATATAAACCTAAAATCTAAACCTAACCCCAAATCTAATCCTAAAATCTAAACCTAACCCCAAATCTAAACCTAACCCCAAATCTAAACCTAAAATCTAAACCTAACCCCAAATCTAAACCTCAAATCTAAACCTAACCCCAAATCTAAACCTAACCCCAAATCTAAACCTAAAATCTAAACCTAACCCCAAATCTAAACCTCAAATCTAAACCTAACCCCAAATCTAAACCTAACCCCAAATCTAAACCTAAAATCTAAACCTAACCCCAAATCTAAACCTCAAATCTAAACCTAACCCCAAATCTAAACCTAACCCCAAATCTAAACCTAAAATCTAAACCTAACCCCAAATCTAAACCTAACCCCAAATCTAAACCTAAAATCTAAACCTAAAATCTAAACCTAACCCCAAATCTAAACCTAAAATCTAAACCTAACCCCAAATCTAAACCTAAAATCTAAACCTAACCCCAAATCTAAACCTAACCCCAAATCTAAACCTAAAATCTAAACCTAACCCCAAATCTAAACCTTACCCCAAATATAAACCTAAAACCTAAACCTAACCCCAAATCTAAACCTAAAATCTAAACCTAACCCCAAATCTAAACCTAACCCCAAATCTAAACCTAAAATCTAAACCTAACCCCAAATCTAAACCTAAAATCTAAACCTAACCCCAAATCTAAACCTAACCCCAAATCTAAACCTAAAATCTAAACCTAACCCCAAATCTAAACCTAACCCCAAATCTAAACCTAAAATCTAAACCTAACCCCAAATCTAAACCTAACCCCAAATCTAAACCTAAAATCTAAACCTAACCCCAAATTTAAACCTAAAATCTAAACCTAACCCCAAATCTAAACCTAAAATCTAAACCTAACCCCAAATCTAAACCTAAAATCTAAACCTAACCCCAAGTCTAAACCTAACCCCAAATCTAAACTTAAAATCTAAACCTAACCCCAAATCTAAACCTAACCCCAAATCTAAACCTAAAATCTAAACCTAACCCCAAATCTAAGCCTAACCCCAAATCTAAACCTAAAATCTAAACCTAACCCCAAATCTAAACCTAACCCCATATCTAAACCTAAAATCTACACCTAACCCCAAATCTAAACCTAAAATCTAATCCTAAACCCAAATCTACACCTAACCCCAAATCTAAACCTAACCCCAAGTCTAAACCTAACCCCAAATCTAAACCTAAAATCTAAACCTAACCCCAAATCTAAACCTAACCCCAAATCTAAACCTAAAATCTAAACCTAACCCCAAATCTAAGCCTAACCCCAAATCTAAACCTAAAATCTAAACCTAACCCCAAATCTAAACCTAAAATCTAAACCTAACCCCAAATCTAAACCTAACCCCAAATCTAAACCTAAAATCTAAACCTAACCCCAAATCTAAACCTAACCCCAAATCTAAACCTAAAATCTAAACCTAACCCCAAATCTAAACCTAAAATCTAAACCTAACCCCAAATCTAAACCTTACCCCAAATCTAAACCTAAAATCTAAACCTAACCCCAAATCTAAACCTAAAATCTAAACCTAACCCCAAATCTAAACCTAAAATCTAAACCTAAAATCTAAACCTAACCCCAAATCTAAACCTAACCCCAAATCTAAACCTAAAATCTAAACCTAACCCCAAATCTAACCCTAAAATCTAAACCTAACCCCAAATCTAAACCTAAAATCTAAACCTAACCCCAAATCTAAACCTAACCCCAAATCTAAACCTAAAATCTAAACCTAACCCCAAATCTAACCCTAAAATCTAAACCTAACCCCAAATCTAAACCTAAAATCTAAACCTAAAATCTAAACCTAACCCCAAATCTAAACCTAACCCCAAATCTAAACCTTAAATCTAAACCTAACCCCAAATCTAAACCTAAAATCTAAACCTAACCCCAAATCTAAACCTAAAATCTAAACCTAACCCCAAATCTAAACCTAACCCCAAATCTAAACCTAAAATCTAAACCTAACCCCAAATCTAAACCTAAAATCTAAACCTAAAATCTAAACCTAACCCCATATCTAAACCTAAAATCTAAACCTAACCCCAAATCTAAACCTAACCCCAAATCTAAACCTAAAATCTAAACCTAACCCCAAATCTAAACCTAACCCCAAATCTAAACCTAAAATCTAAACCTAACCCCAAATCTAAACCTAACCCCAAATCTAAACCTAAAATCTAAACCTAACCCCAAATCTAAACCTAAAATCTAAACCTAACCCCAAATCTAAACCTAACCCCAAATCTAAACCTAAAATCTAAACCTAATCCCAAATCTAAGCCTAAACCCAAATCTAAACCTAAAATCTAAACCTAACCCCAAATCTAAACCTAACCCCAAATCTAAACCTAAAATCTAAACCTAACCCCAAATCTAAACCTAAAATCTAAACCTAACCCCAAATCTAAACCTAACCCCAAATCTAAACCTAACCGCAAACCTAACCCCAAATCTAAACCTAACCCCAAATCTAAACCTAAAATCTAAACCTAACCCCAAATCTAAACCTAAAATCTAAACCTAACCCCAAATCTAAACCTAACCCCAAATCTAAACCTAAAATCTAAACCTAACCCCAAATCTAAACCTAAAATCTAAACCTAACCCCAAATCTAAACCTAACCCCAAATCTAAACCTAAAATCTAAACCTAACCCCAAATCTAAACCTAACCCCAAATCTAAACCTAAAATCTAAACCTAACCCCAAATCTAAACCTAAAATCTAAACCTAACCCCAAATCTAAACCTAACCCCAAATGTAAACCTAAAATCTAAACCTAACCCCAAATCTAAACCTTACCCCAAATATAAACCTAAAATCTAAACCTAACCCCAAATCTAATCCTAAAATCTAAACCTAACCCCAAATCTAAACCTAACCCCAAATCTAAACCTAAAATCTAAACCTAACCCCAAATCTAAACCTCAAATCTAAACCTAACCCCAAATCTAAACCTAACCCCAAATCTAAACCTAAAATCTAAACCTAACCCCAAATCTAAATCTCAAATCTAAACCTAACCCCAAATCTAAACCTAACCCCAAATCTAAACCTAAAATCTAAACCTAACCCCAAATCTAAACCTCAAATCTAAACCTAACCCCAAATCTAAACCTAACCCCAAATCTAAACCTAAAATCTAAACCTAACCCCAAATCTAAACCTAACCCCAAATCTAAACCTAAAATCTAAACCTAAAATCTAAACCTAACCCCAAATCTAAACCTAAAATCTAAACCTAACCCCAAATCTAAACCTAAAATCTAAACCTAACCCCAAATCTAAACCTAACCCCAAATCTAAACCTAAAATCTAAACCTAACCCCAAATCTAAACCTTACCCCAAATATAAACCTAAAACCTAAACCTAACCCCAAATCTAAACCTAAAATCTAAACCTAACCCCAAATCTAAACCTAACCCCAAATCTAAACCTAAAATCTAAACCTAACCCCAAATCTAAACCTAAAATCTAAACCTAACCCCAAATCTAAACCTAACCCCAAATCTAAACCTAAAATCTAAACCTAACCCCAAATCTAAACCTAACCCCAAATCTAAACCTAAAATCTAAACCTAACCCCAAATCTAAACCTAACCCCAAATCTAAAACTAAAATCTAAACCTAACCCCAAATTTAAACCTAAAATCTAAACCTAACCCCAAATCTAAACCTAAAATCTAAACCTAACCCCAAATCTAAACCTAAAATCTAAACCTAACCCCAAGTCTAAACCTAACCCCAAATCTAAACTTAAAATCTAAACCTAACCCCAAATCTAAACCTAACCCCAAATCTAAACCTAAAATCTAAACCTAACCCCAAATCTAAGCCTAACCCCAAATCTAAACCTAAAATCTAAACCTAACCCCAAATCTAAACCTAACCCCATATCTAAACCTAAAATCTACACCTAACCCCAAATCTAAACCTAAAATCTAATCCTAAACCCAAATCTACACCTAACCCCAAATCTAAACCTAACCCCAAGTCTAAACCTAACCCCAAATCTAAACCTAAAATCTAAACCTAACCCCAAATCTAAACCTAACCCCAAATCTAAACCTAAAATCTAAACCTAACCCCAAATCTAAGCCTAACCCCAAATCTAAACCTAAAATCTAAACCTAACCCCAAATCTAAACCTAAAATCTAAACCTAACCCCAAATCTAAACCTAACCCCAAATCTAAACCTAAAATCTAAACCTAACCCCAAATCTAAACCTAACCCCAAATCTAAACCTAAAATCTAAACCTAACCCCAAATCGAAACCTAAAATCTAAACCTAACCCCAAATCTAAACCTAAAATCTAAACCTAACCCCAAATCTAAACCTAAAATCTAAACCTAACCCCAAATCTAAACCTAACCCCAAATCTAAACCTAAAATCTAAACCTAACCCCAAATCTAAACCTAACCCCATATCTAAACCTAAAATCTAAACCTAACCCCAAATCTAAACCTAAAATCTAAACCTAACCCCAAATCTAAACCTAACCCCAAATCTAAACCTAAAATCTAAACCTAACCCCAAATCTAAACCTAACCCCAAATCTAAACCTAAAATCTAAACCTAACCCCAAATCTAAACCTAACCCCAAATCTAAACCTAAAATCTAAACCTAACCCCAAATCTAAACCTAAAATCTAAACCTAACCCCAAATCTAAACCTAACCCAAAATCTAAACCTAAAATCTAAACCTAACCCCAAATCTAAACCTAAAATCTAAACCTAACCCCAAATCTAAACCTAACCCCAAATCTAAACCTAAAATCTAAACCTAACCCCAAATCTAAACCTAACCCAAAATCTAAACCTAAAATCTAAACCTAACCCCAAATCTAAACCTAAAATCTAAACCTAACCCCAAATCTAAACCTAACCCCAAATCTAAACCTAAAATCTAAACCTAACCCCAAATCTAAACCTAACCCCAAATCTAAACCTAAAATCTAAACCTAACCCCAAATCTAAGCCTAACCCCAAATCTAAACCTAAAATCTAAACCTAACCCCAAATCTAAACCTAACCCCAAATCTAAACCTAAAATCTAAACCTAACCCCAAATGTAAACCTAAAATCTAAACCTAACCCCAAATCTAAACCTTACCCCAAATATAAACCTAAAATCTAAACCTAACCCAAATCTAAACCTAAAATCTAAACCTAACCCCAAATCTAAACCTAAAATCTAAACCTATCCCCAAATCTAAACCTAACCCCAAATCTAAACCTAAAATCTAAACCTAACCCCAAATCTAAACCTCAAATCTAAACCTAACCCCAAATCTAAACCTAACCCCAAATCTAAACCTAAAATCTAAACCTAACCCCAAATCTAAACCTCAAATCTAAACCTAACCCCAAATCTAAACCTAACCCCAAATCTAAACCTAAAATCTAAACCTAACCCCAAATCTAAACCTAAAATCTAAACCTAACCCCAAATCTAAACCTAACCCCAAATCTAAACCTAAAATCAAAACCTAAAATCTAAACCTAACCCCAAATCTAAACCTAACCCCAAATCTAAACCTAAAATCTAAACCTAACCCCAAATCTAAACCTAAAATCTAAACCTAACCCCAAATCTAAACCTAACCCCAAATCTAAACCTAAAATCTAAACCTAACCCCAAATCTAAACCTAAAATCTAAACCTAACCCCAAATCTAAACCTAAAATCTAAACCTAAAATCTAAACCTAACCCCAAATCTAAACCTAAAATCTAAACCTAACCCCAAATCTAAACCTAACCCCAAATCTAAACCTAAAATCTAAACCTAACCCCAAATCTAAACCTAAAATCTAATCCTAAACCCAAATCTACACCTAACCCCAAATCTAAACCTAACCCCAAGTCTAAACCTAACCCCAAATCTAAACCTAAAATCTAAACCTAACCCCAAATCTAAACCTAACCCCAAATCTAAACCTAAAATCTAAACCTAACCCCAAATCTAAGCCTAACCCCAAATCTAAACCTAAAATCTAAACCTAACCCCAAATCTAAACCTAAAATCTAAACCTAACCCCAAATCTAAACCTAACCCCAAATCTAAACCTAAAATCTAAACCTAACCCCAAATCTAAACCTAACCCCAAATCTAAACCTAAAATCTAAACCTAACCCCAAATCGAAACCTAAAATCTAAACCTAACCCCAAATCTAAACCTAAAATCTAAACCTAACCCCAAATCTAAACCTAAAATCTAAACCTAACCCCAAATCTAAACCTAACCCCAAATCTAAACCTAAAATCTAAACCTAACCCCAAATCTAAACCTAACCCCATATCTAAACCTAAAATCTAAACCTAACCCCAAATCTAAACCTAAAATCTAAACCTAACCCCAAATCTAAACCTAACCCCAAATCTAAACCTAAAATCTAAACCTAACCCCAAATCTAAACCTAACCCCAAATCTAAACCTAAAATCTAAACCTAACCCCAAATCTAAACCTAACCCCAAATCTAAACCTAAAATCTAAACCTAACCCCAAATCTAAACCTAAAATCTAAACCTAACCCCAAATCTAAACCTAACCCAAAATCTAAACCTAAAATCTAAACCTAACCCCAAATCTAAACCTAAAATCTAAACCTAACCCCAAATCTAAACCTAACCCCAAATCTAAACCTAAAATCTAAACCTAACCCCAAATCTAAACCTAACCCAAAATCTAAACCTAAAATCTAAACCTAACCCCAAATCTAAACCTAAAATCTAAACCTAACCCCAAATCTAAACCTAACCCCAAATCTAAACCTAAAATCTAAACCTAACCCCAAATCTAAACCTAACCCCAAATCTAAACCTAAAATCTAAACCTAACCCCAAATCTAAGCCTAACCCCAAATCTAAACCTAAAATCTAAACCTAACCCCAAATCTAAACCTAAAATCTAAACCTAACCCCAAATCTAAACCTAAAATCTAAACCTAACCCCAAATCTAAACCTAAATCTAAACCTAACCCCATATCTAAACCTAACCCCAAATCTAAACCTAAAATCTAAACCTAACCCCAAATCTAAACCTAACCCCATATCTAAATCTAAAATCTAAACCTAACCCCAAATCTAAACCTAAAATCTAAACCTAACCCAAATCTAAACCTAACCCCAAATCTAAACCTAAAATCTAAACCTAACCCCAAATCTAAACCTAACCCCAAATCTAAACCTAAAATCTAAACCTAACCCCAAATTTAAACCTTAAATCTAAACCTAACCCCAAATCTAAACCTAAAATCTAAACCTAACCCCAAATCTAAACCTAAAATCTAAACCTAACCCCAAATTTAAACCTAAAATCTAAACCTAACCCCAAATCTAAACCTAAAATCTAAACCTAACCCCAACTCTAAACCTAACCCCAAATCTAAACCTAAAATCTAAACCTAACCCCAAATCTAAACCTAAAATCTAAACCTAACCCCAAATCTAAACCTAACCCCAAATCTAAACCTAAAATCTAAACCTAACCCCAAATCTAAACCTAAAATCTAAACCTAACCCCAAGTCTAAACCTAACCCCAAATCTAAACCTAAAATCTAAACCTAACCCCAAATCTAAACCTAAAATCTAAACCTAACCCCAAATTTAAACCTAAAATCTAAACCTAACCCCAAATCTAAACCTAAAATCTAAACCTAAACCCAAATCTAAACCTAAAATCTAAACCTAACCCCAAGTCTAAACCTAACCCCAAATCTAAACCTAAAATCTAAACCTAACCCCAAATCTAAACCTAAAATCTAAACCTAACCCCAAATCTAAACCTAACCCCAAATATAAACCTAAAATCTAAACCTAACCCCAAATCTAAACCTAACCCCATATCTAAACCTAAAATCTAAACCTAACCCCAAATCTAAACCTAAAATCTAAACCTAACCCCAAATCTAAACCTAACCCCAAATCTAAACCTAAAATCTAAACCTAACCCCAAATCTAAACCTAAAATCTAAACATAAAATCTAAACCTAATCCCAAATCTAAACCTAAAATCTAAACCTAACCCCAAATCTAAACCTAACCCCAAATCTAAACCTAAAATCTAAACCTAAAATCTAAACCTAACCCCAAATCTAAACCTAAAATCTAAACCTAACCCCAAATCTAAACCTAACCCCAAATTTAAACCTAAAATCTAAACCTAACCCCAAATCTAAACCTAAAATCTAAACCTAACCCCAAATCTAAACCTAACCCCAAATCTAAACCTAAAATCTAAACCTAACCCCAAATCTAAACCTAAAATCTAAACCTAACCCCAAATCTAAACCTAAAATCTAAACCTAACCCCAAGTCTAAACCTAACCCCAAATCTAAACCTAAAATCTAAACCTAACCCCAAATCTAAACCTAAAATCTAAACCTAACCCCAAATCTAAACCTAAAATCTAAACCTAACCCCAAATTTAAACCTAAAATCTAAACCTAACCCCAAATCTAAACCTAAATCTAAACCTAACCCCAAATCTAAACCTAACCCCAAATCTAAACCTAAAATCTAAACCTAACCCCAAATCTAAACCTAACCCCAAATCTAAACCTAAAATCTAAACCTAACCCCAAATCTAAACCTAAAATCTAAACATAAAATCTAAACCTAACCCCAAATCTAAACCTAACCCCAAATCTAAACCTAAAATCTAAACCTAACCCCAAATCTAAACCTAAAATCTAAACCTAACCCCAAATCTAAACCTAAAATCTAAACATAAAATCTAAACCTAACCCCAAATCTAAACCTAAAATCTAAACCTAACCCCAAATCTAAACCTAACCCCAAATCTAAACCTAAAATCTAAACCTAACCCCAAATCTAAACCTAACCCCAAATCTAAACCTAAAATCTAAACCTAACCCCAAATCTAAACCTAAAATCTAAACCTAACCCCAAATCTAAACCTAAAATCTAAACCTAACCCCGAATCTAAACCTAAAATCTAAACCTAACCTAAAATGTAAACCTAAAATCTAAACCTAACCCCAAATCTAAACCTAAAATCTAAACCTAACCCCAAATCTAAACCTAACCCCAAATCTAAACCTAAAATCTAAACCTAACCCCAAATCTAAACCTAACCCCAAATCTAAACATAAAATCTAAACCTAACCCCAAATCTAAACCTAACCCCAAATCTAAACCTAAAATCTAAACCTAACCCCAAATCTAAACCTAAAATCTAACCTAACCCCAAATCTAAACCTAAAATCTAAACCTAACCCCAAATCTAAACCTAAAATCTAAACCTAACCCCAAATCTAAACCTAAAATCTAAACCTAACCCCAAATCTAAACCTAACCCCAAATCTAAACCTAAAATCTAAACCTAACCCCAAATCTAAGCCTAACCCCAAATCTAAACCTAAAATCTAAACCTAACCCCAAATCTAAACCTAACCCCAAATCTAAACCTAAAATCTAAACCTAACCCCAAATCTAAACCTAAAATTTAAACCTAACCCCAAATCTAAACCTAACCCCAAATCTAAACCTAAAATCTAAACCTAACCCCAAATCTAAACCTTACCCCAAATATAAACCTAAAATCTAAACCTAACCCCAAATCTAAACCTAAAATCTAAACCTAACCCCAAATCTAAACCTAACCCCAAATCTAAACCTAAAATCTAAACCTAACCCCAAATCTAAACCTAAAATCTAAACCTAACCCCAAATCTAAACCTAAAATCTAAACCTAACCCCAAATCTAAACCTAACCCCAAATCTAAACCTAAAATCTAACCCTAACCCCAAATCTAAACCTAACCCCAAATCTAAACCTAAAATCTAAACCTAACCCCAAATCTAAACCTAAAATCTAAACCTAACCCCAAATCTAAACCTAAACCCAAATCTAAACCTAAAATCTAAACCTAACCCCAAATCTAAAACTAACCCCAAATCTAAACCTAAAATCTAAACCTAACCCCAAATCTAAACCTATAATCTAAACCTAACCCCAAATCTAAACCTAAAATCTAAACATAAAATCTAAACCTAACCCCAAATCTAAACCTAAAATCTAAACCTAACCCCAAATCTAAACCTAACCCCAAATCTAAACCTAAAATCTAAACCTAACCCCAAATCTAAACCTAAAATCTAAACCTAACCCAAATCTAAACCTAACCCCAAATCTAAACCTAAAATCTAAACCTAACCCCAAATCTAAACCTAACCCCAAATCTAAACCTAAAATCTAAACCTAACCCCAAATCTAAACCTAAAATCTAAACCTAACCCCAAATCTAAACCTAACCCCAAATCTAAACCTAAAATCTAAACCTAACCCCAAATCTAAACCTAAAATCTAAACCTAACCCCAAATCTAAACCTAAACCCAAATCTAAACCTAAAATCTAAACCTAACCCCAAATCTAAACCTAACCCCAAATCTAAACTTAAAATCTAAACCTAAAATCTAAACCTAACCCCAAATCTAAACCTAACCCCAAATCTAAACCTAAAATCTAAACCTAACCCCAAATTTAAACCTAAAATCTAAACCTAACCCCAAATCTAAACCTAAAATCTAAACCTAACCCCAAGTCTAAACCTAACCCCAAATCTAAACCTAAAATCTAAACCTAACCCCAAATCTAAACCTAAAATCTAAACCTAACCCCAAATCTAAACCTAACCCCAAATCTAAACCTAAAATCTAAACCTAACCCCAAATCTAAACCTTACCCCAAATATAAACCTAAAATCTAAACCTAACCCCAAATCTAAACCTAAAATCTAAACCTAACCCCAAATTTAAACCTAAAATCTAAACCTAACCCCAAATCTAAACCTAAAATCTAAACCTAACCCCAAGTCTAAACCTAACCCCAAAACTAAACCTAAAATCTAAACCTAACCCCAAATCTAAACCTAAAATCTAAACCTAACCCCAAATCTAAACCTAAAATCTAAACCTAACCCCAAATCTAAACCTAACCCCAAATCTAAACCTAAAATCTAAACCTAACCCCAAATCTAAACCTAACCCCATATCTAAACCTAAAATCTAAACCTAACCCCAAATCTAAACCTAAAATCTAAACCTAACCCCAAATCTAAACCTAACCCCAAATCTAAACCTAAAATCTAAACCTAACCCCAAATCTAAACCTAAAATCTAAACATAAAATCTAAACCTCACCCCAAATCTAAACCTAAAATCTAAACCTAACCCCAAATCTAAACCTAAAATCTAAACCTAAAATCTAAACCTAACCCCAAATCTAAACCTAAAATCTAAACCTAACCCCAAATCTAAACCTAACCCCAAATTTAAACCTAAAATCTAAACCTAACCCCAAATCTAAACCTAAAATCTAAACCTAACCCCAAATCTTAACCTAACCCCAAATCTAAACCTTAAATCTAAACCTAACCCCAAATCTAAACCTAAAATCTAAACCTAACCCCAAATTTAATCCTAAAATCTAAACCTAACCCCAAATCTAAACCTAAAATCTAAACCTAACCCCAAATCTAAACCTAAAATCTAAACCTAACCCCAAGTCTAAACCTAACCCCAAATCTAAACCTAAAATCTAAACCTAACCCCAAATCTAAACCTAAAATCTAAACCTAACCCCAAATCTAAACCTAACCCCAAATCTAAACCTAAAATCTAAACCTAACCCCAAATCTAAACCTAAAATCTAAACCTAACCCCAAATCTAAACCTAACCCCAAATCTAAACCTAAAATCTAAACCTAACCCCAAATCTAAACCTGAAATCTAAACCTAACCCCAAATCTAAACCTAAATCTAAACCTAACCCCATATCTAAACCTAACCCCAAATCTAAACCTAAAATCTAAACCTAACCCCAAATCTAAACCTAACCCCATATCTAAATCTAAAATCTAAACCTAACCCCAAATCTAAACCTAAAATCTAAACCTAACCCAAATCTAAACCTAACCCCAAATCTAAACCTAAAATCTAAACCTAACCCCAAATCTAAACCTAACCCCAAATCTAAACCTAAAATCTAAACCTAACCCCAAATCTAAACCTTAAATCTAAACCTAACCCCAAATCTAAACCTAAAATCTAAACCTAACCCCAAATCTAAACCTAAAATCTAAACCTAAACCCAAATCTAAACCTAAAATCTAAACCTAACCCCAAGTCTAAACCTAACCCCAAATCTAAACCTAAAATCTAAACCTAACCCCAAATCTAAACCTAAAATCTAAACCTAACCCCAAATTTAAACCTAAAATCTAAACCTAACCCCAAATCTAAACCTAAAATCTAAACCTAAACCCAAATCTAAACCTAAAATCTAAACCTAACCCCAAGTCTAAACCTAACCCCAAATCTAAACCTAAAATCTAAACCTAACCCCAAATCTAAACCTAAAATCTAAACCTAACCCCAAATCTAAACCTAACCCCAAATCTAAACCTAAAATCTAAACCTAACCCCAAATTTAAACCTAAAATCTAAACCTAACCCCAAGTCTAAACCTAACCCCAAATCTAAACCTAAAATCTAAACCTAACCCCAAATCTAAACCTAAAATCTAAACCTAACCCCAAATCTAAACCTAACCCCAAATCTAAACCTAAAATCTAAACCTAACCCCAAATCTAAACCTAACCCCAAATCTAAACCTAAAATCTAAACCTAACCCCAAATCTAAACCTAACCCCATATCTAAACCTAAAATCTAAACCTAACCCCAAATCTAAACCTAAAATCTAAACCTAACCCCAAATCTAAACCTAACCCCAAATCTAAACCTAAAATCTAAACCTAACCCCAAATCTAAACCTAAAATCTAAACATAAAATCTAAACCTAACCCCAAATCTAAACCTAAAATCTAAACCTAACCCCAAATCTAAACCTAACCCCAAATCTAAACCTAAAATCTAAACCTAAAATCTAAACCTAACCCCAAATCTAAACCTAAAATCTAAACCTAACCCCAAATCTAAACCTAACCCCAAATCTAAACCTAAAATCTAAACCTAACCCCAAATCTAAACCTCAAATCTAAACCTAACCCCAAATCTAAACCTAACCCCAAATCTAAACCTTAAATCTAAACCTAACCCCAAATCTAAACCTAAAATCTAAACCTAACCCCAAATCTAAACCTAAAATCTAAACCTAAAATCTAAACCTAACCCCAAATCTAAACCTAAAATCTAAACCTAACCCCAAATCTAAACCTAAAATCTAAACCTAACCCCAAATCTAAACCTAACCCCAAATCTAAACCTAAAATCTAAACCTAACCCCAAATCTAAACCTAACCCCAAATCTAAACCTTAAATCTAAACCTAACCCCAAATCTAAACCTAAAATCTAAACCTAACCCCAAATCTAAACCTAAAATCTAAACCTAAAATCTAAACCTAACCCCAAATCTAAACCTAAAATCTAAACCTAACCCCAAATCTAAACCTAAATCTAAACCTAACCCCAAATCTAAACCTAACCCCAAATCTAAACCTAAAATCTAAACCTAACCCCAAATCTAAACCTAACCCCAAATCTAAACCTAAAATCTAAACCTAACCCCAAATCTAAACCTAAAATCTAAACCTAACCCCAAATCTAAACCTTAAATCTAAACCTAACCCCAAATCTAAACCTAACCCCAAATCTAAACCTAAAATCTAAACCTAACCCCAAATCTAAACCTAAAATCTAAACCTAACCCCAAATCTAAACCTAAAATCTAAACCTAACACCAAATCTAAACCTAAAATCTAAACCTAAAATCTAAACCTAACCCCAAATCTAAACCTAACCCCAAATCTAAACCTAAAATCTAAACCTAACCCCAAATCTAAACCTAACCCCAAATCTAAACCTAAAATCTAAACCTAACCCCAAATCTAAACCTAAAATCTAAACCTAACCCCAAATCTAAACCTTAAATCTAAACCTAACCCCGAATCTAAACCTAAAATCTAAACCTAACCTAAAATGTAAACCTAAAATCTAAACCTAACCCCAAATCTAAACCTAAAATCTAAACCTAACCGCAAATCTAAACCTAAAATCTAAACCTAACCGCAAATCTAAACCTAACCCCAAATCTAAACCTAAAATCTAAACCTAACCCCAAATCTAAACCTAACCCCAAATCTAAACCTAAAATCTAAACCTAACCCCAAATCTAAACCTAACCCCAAATCTAAACCTAAAATCTAAACCTAACCCCAAATCTAAAGCTAAAATCTAACCTAACCCCAAATCTAAACCTAACCCCATATCTAAACCTAAAATCTAAACCTAACCCCAAATCTAAACCTAAAATCTAAACCTAACCCCAAATCTAAACCTAACCCCAAATCTAAACCTAAAATCTAAACCTAACCCCAAATCTAAACCTTACCCCATATCTAAACCTAAAATCTAAACCTATCCCCAAATCTAAACCTAACCCCATATATAAACCTAAAATCTAAACCTAACCCCAAACCTAAACCTAAAATCTAAACCTAACCCCAAATCTAAACCTAACCCCATATATCAACCTAAAATCTAAACCTAACCCCAAACCTAAACCTAAAATCTAAACCTAACCCCAAATCTAAACCTTACCCCAAATCTAAACCTAAAATCTAAACCTAACCCCAAATCTAAACCTAAAATCTAAACCTAACCCCAAATCTAAACCTAAAATCTAAACCTAACCCCAAATCTAAACCTAACCCCAAATCTAAACCTAAAATCTAAACCTAACCCCAAATCTAAACCTAACCCCATATCTAAACCTAAAATCTAAACCTAACCCCAAATCAAAACCTAAAATCTAAACCTAACCCCAAATCTAAACCTAAAATCTAAACCTAACCACAAATCTAAACCTAACCCCAAATCTAAACCTAAAATCTAAACCTAACCCCAAATCTAAACCTAACCCCATATCTAAACCTAAAATCTAAACCTAACCCCAAATCTAAACCTAAAATCTAAACCTAACCCCAAATCTAAACCTAACCCCAAATCTAAACCTAAAATCTAAACCTAACCCCAAATCTAAACCTTACCCCAAATATAAACCTAAAATCTAAACCTAACCCCAAATCTAAACCTAAAATCTAAACCTAACCCCAAATCTAAACCTTAAATCTAAACCTAACCCCAAATCTAAACCTAAAATCTAAACCTAACCCCAAATCTAAACCTAAAATCTAAACCTAACCCCAAATCTAAACCTAACCCCAAATCTAAACCTAAAATCTAAACCTAACCCCAAATCTAAACCTAAAATCTAAACCTAACCCCAAATCTAAACCTAAAATCTAAACCTAACCCCAAATCTAAACCTAACCCCAAATCTAAACCTAAAATCTAAACCTAACCCCAAATCTAAACCTAAAATCTAAACCTAACCCCAAATCTAAACCTAACCCCAAATCTAAACCTAAAATCTAAACCTAACCCCAAATCTAAACCTAAAATCTAAACCTAACCCCAAATCTAAACCTAACCCCATATCTAAACCTAAAATCTAAACCTATCCCCAAATCTAAACCTAACCCCATATATAAACCTAAAATCTAAACCTAACCCCAAATCTAAACCTTACCCCAAATATAAACCTAAAATCTAAACCTAACCCCAAATCTAAACCTAAAATCTAAACCTAACCCCAAATCTAAACCTAACGCCAAATCTAAACCTTAAATCTAAACCTAACCCCAAATCTAAACCTAAAATCTAAACCTAACCCCAAATCTAAACCTAAACCCAAATCTAAACCTAACGCCAAATCTAAACCTTAAATCTAAACCTAACCCCAAATCTAAACCTAAAATCTAAACCTAACCCCAAATCTAAACCTAACCCCAAATCTAAACCTAAAATCTAAACCTAACCCCAAATCTAAACCTAAAATCTAAACCTAACCCCAAATCTAAACCTAAAATCTAAACCTAACCCCAAATCTAAACCTAACCCCAAATCTAAACCTAAAATCTAAACCTAACCCCAAATGTAAACCTAAAATCTAAACCTAACCCCAAATCTAAACCTAACCCCAAATCTAAACCTAAAATCTAAACCTAACCCCAAATCTAAACCTTACCCCAAATATAAACCTAAAATCTAAACCTAACCCCAAATCTAAACCTAAAATCTAAACCTAACCCCAAATCTAAACCTAACGCCAAATCTAAACCTTAAATCTAAACCTAACCCCAAATCTAAACCTAAAATCTAAACCTAACCCCAAATCTAAACCTAAACCCAAATCTAAACCTAACGCCAAATCTAAACCTTAAATCTAAACCTAACCCCAAATCTAAACCTAAAATCTAAACCTAACCCCAAATCTAAACCTAACCCCAAATCTAAACCTAAAATCTAAACCTAACCCCAAATCTAAACCTAAAATCTAAACCTAACCCCAAATCTAAACCTAAAATCTAAACCTAACCCCAAATCTAAACCTAACCCCAAATCTAAACCTAAAATCTAAACCTAACCCCAAATGTAAACCTAAAATCTAAACCTAACCCCAAATCTAAACCTAACCCCAAATCTAAACCTAAAATCTAAACCTAACCCCAAATCTAAACCTAACCCCAAATCTAAACCTAAAATCTAAACCTAACCCCAAATCTAAACCTAAAATCTAAACCTAACCCCAAGTCTAAACCTAACCCCAAATCTAAACCTAAAATCTAAACCTAACCCCAAATCTAAACCTAAAATCTAAACCTAACCCCAAATCTAAACCTAACCCCAAATCTAAACCTAAAATCTAAACCTAACCCCAAATCTAAACCTTACCCCAAATATAAACCTAAAATCTAAACCTAACCCCAAATCTAAACCTAAAATCTAAACCTAACCCCAAATCTAAACCTAACCCCAAATCTAAACCTAAAATCTAAACCTAACCCCAAATCTAAACCTAAAATCTAAACCTAACCCCAAATCTAAACCTAAAATCTAAACCTAACCCCAAATCTAAACCTAACCCCAAATCTAAACCTAAAATCTAAACCTAACCCCAAATCTAAACCTAACCCCAAATCTAAACCTAAAATCTAAACCTAACCCCAAGTCTAAACCTAACCCCAAATCTAAACCTAAAATCTGAACCTAACCCCAAATCTAAACCTAAAATCTAAACCTAACCCCAAATCTAAACCTAACCCCAAATCTAAACCTAAAATCTAAACCTAACCCCAAATCTAAACCTAAAATCTAAACCTAACCCCAAATCTAAACCTAACCCCAAATCTAAACCTAAAATCTAAACCTAACCCCAAATCTAAACCTAAAATCTAAACCTAACCCCAAATCTAAACCTAACCCCAAATCTAAACCTAAAATCTAAACCTAACCCCAAATCTAAACCTTACCCCAAATCTAAACCTAAAATCTAAACCTAACCCCAAATCTAAACCTAAAATCTAAACCTAACCCCAAATCTAAACCTAACCCCAAATCTAAACCTAAAATCTAAACCTAACCCCAAATCTAAACCTAAAATCTAAACCTAACCCCAAATCTAAACCTAACCCCAAATCTAAACCTAAAATCTAAACCTAACCCCAAATGTAAACCTAAAATCTAAACCTAACCCCAAATCTAAACCTAACCCCAAATCTAAACCTAAAATCTAAACCTAACCCCAAATCTAAACCTAACCCCAAATCTAAACCTAAAATCTAAACCTAACCCCAAATCTAAACCTAAAATCTAAACCTAACCCCAAGTCTAAACCTAACCCCAAATCTAAACCTAAAATCTAAACCTAACCCCAAATCTAAACCTAAAATCTAAACCTAACCCCAAATCTAAACCTAACCCCAAATCTAAACCTAAAATCTAAACCTAACCCCAAATCTAAACCTTACCCCAAATATAAACCTAAAATCTAAACCTAACCCCAAATCTAAACCTAAAATCTAAACCTAACCCCAAATCTAAACCTAACCCCAAATCTAAACCTAAAATCTAAACCTAACCCCAAATCTAAACCTAAAATCTAAACCTAACCCCAAATCTAAACCTAAAATCTAAACCTAACCCCAAATCTAAACCTAACCCCAAATCTAAACCTAAAATCTAAACCTAACCCCAAATCTAAACCTAACCCCAAATCTAAACCTAAAATCTAAACCTAACCCCAAGTCTAAACCTAACCCCAAATCTAAACCTAAAATCTGAACCTAACCCCAAATCTAAACCTAAAATCTAAACCTAACCCCAAATCTAAACCTAACCCCAAATCTAAACCTAAAATCTAAACCTAACCCCAAATCTAAACCTAAAATCTAAACCTAACCCAAATCTAAACCTAACCCCAAATCTAAACCTAAAATCTAAACCTAACCCCAAATCTAAACCTAAAATCTAAACCTAACCCCAAATCTAAACCTAACCCCAAATCTAAACCTAAAATCTAAACCTAACCCCAAATCTAAACCTTACCCCAAATATAAACCTAAAATCTAAACCTAACCCCAAATCTAAACCTAAAATCTAAACCTAACCCCAAATCTAAACCTAAAATCTAAACCTAACCCCAAATCTAAACCTAACCCCAAATCTAAACCTAAAATCTAAACCTAACCCCAAATCTAAACCTAAAATCTAAACCTAACCCCAAATCTAAACCTAACCCCAAATCTAAACCTAAAATCTAAACCTAACCCCAAATCTAAACCTAAAATCTAAACCTAACCCCAAATCTAAACCTAACCCCAAATCTAAACCTAAAATCTAAACCTAACCCCAAATCTAAACCTAACCCCATATCTAAACCTAAAATCTAAACCTAACCCCAAATCTAAACCTAAAATCTAAACCTAACCCCAAATCTAAACCTAACCCCAAATCTAAACCTAAAATCTAAACCTAACCACAAATCTAAACCTAACCCCAAATCTAAACCTAAAATCTAAACCTAACCCCAAATCTAAACCTAACCCCATATCTAAACCTAAAATCTAAACCTAACCCCAAATCTAAACCTAAAATCTAAACCTAACCCCAAATCTAAACCTAACCCCAAATCTAAACCTAAAATCTAAAA